>NW_024402775.1:26346-57349 GCF_007990345.1 Gossypium hirsutum
TGGGGCATTGAAACCATGTTATATGCACATATATCATCGCCATCAAAAAGCTTAATTCATTTTACAAACAGTAACTCCACTATAGCGATCCCAACTAGCTCACATGTAACTTGACTTGTTTACACCCCTAGAACGCTGCCTAAGGAAATTATTAGCAACTTATTATTGAAGGTCATAAGACAAGTTTGAGTCTTCGGGCATTGAAACCATGTTATAAGCACATGTATCATCACCAACAAAGAAGCTTAATTCATTTTACAAACTGTGACTCACTATAGCGAGCCCAAGTAGCTCACATGGAACTTGACTTGTTTACACCCCTAGAAGACTGCCAAGAGAATTATTAGCAACTTATTATTGAAGGTCATAAGACAAGGTTGAGTCTTGGGAATTGAAACCATGTTATACGCACATGTATCATCACCATCAAAGAAGCT
This sequence comes from Gossypium hirsutum, assembly GCF_007990345.1. Lineage (NCBI taxonomy): Eukaryota > Viridiplantae > Streptophyta > Magnoliopsida > Malvales > Malvaceae > Gossypium > Gossypium hirsutum. The sequence goes on from NW_024402775.1 coordinate 26,784, forward strand.
TAACTCATTTTACAAACAGTGACTCCACTATAGCGAGCCCAACAAGCTCACATGTAACTTGACTTGTTTACACCCCTAGAAGCTGCCTAAGAAAATTATTAGCAACTTATTATTGAAGGTCATAAGAAAAGTTTGAGTCTTGGGGAATTGAAACCATGTTATATGCACATGTATCATCACCATCAAAGAAGCTTAACTCATTTTACAAACAGTGACTCCACTATAGCGAGCCCAACTAGCTGACATGCAGCTTGACTTGTTTACACCCCAGAAGACTGCCAAGAAAATTATTAGCAACTTATTATTGAAGGTCATAAGACAAGTTTGAGTCTTGGGGAATTGAAACCATGTTATATGCACATGTATCATCACCATCAAAGAAGTTAATTGATTTTACAAACTGTGACTCCACTATAGCGAGCCCAACTAGCTCACATGTAACTTGACTTGTTTACACCCCTAGAAGTCAGCCTAAGAAAATTATTAGAAACTTATTATTGAAGGTCATAAGACAAGTTTGAGTCTTGGGGCATTGAAACATGTTATATGCACAGTATCATCACCATCAAAGAAGCTTAACTCATTTTACAAACAGTGACTCCACTATAGCGAGCCCAACTAGCTCACATGTAACTTGCTTGTTTACTCCCCTAGAAGACTGCCTAAGAAAATATTAGGAACTTATTATTAAGGTCATAAGACAAGTTTCAGTCTTGGGGCATTGAAACCATGTTATATGCACATGTATCATCACCATCAAAAAGCTCACTTCATTTTACAAACAGTAACTCCACTATAGCGAGCCCAACTAGCTCACATGTAACTTGACTTGTTTACAGCCCTAGAACGCTACCTAAGGAAATTATTAGCAACTTATTATTGAAGATCATAAGACAAGTTTGAGTCTTGGGGATTGAAACCATGTTATATGCACATGTATCATCACCATCAAAGAGCTTAACTCATTTTACAAACAGTGACTCCACTATAGCGAGCCCAACAGCTCACATGTGCTTGACTTGTTTACACCCCTAGAAGGCTGCCTAAGAAAATTATTAGCAGCTTATTATTGAAGGTCATAAGACAAGTTTGAGTCTTGGGGAATTGAAACATGTTATATGCACATGTATCATCACCATCAAAGAAGCTTAACTCATTTTACAAACAGTGACTCCACTATAGCGAGCCCAACTAGCTCACATGTAACTTGACTTGTTTACAGCCCCAGAAGACTGCCACAGAAAATTATTAGCAACTTATTATTGAAGGTCATAAGACAAGTTTGAGTCTTGGGGCATTGAAACCATGTTATATGCACATGTATCATCACCATCAAAAAGCTTAATTCATTTTACAAACATGACTCCACTATAGCGAGCCCAACAAGCTCACATGTAACTTGACTTGTTTACACCCCTAGAAGGCTGCCTAAGAAAATTATTAGCAACTATTATTGAAGGTCATACGACAAGTTTGAGTCTTCGGGCATGGAAACCATGTTATATGCACATGTATCATCACCATCAATGAAGCTTCATTAATTTTACAAACAGTGACTCCACTATAGCGAGCCGAACTAGCTCACATGGAACTTGACTAGTTTACACCCCTAGAAGTCAGCCTAAGAAAATTATTAGCAACTTATTATTGAATGTCATATGACAAGTTTGAGCCTTGGGGAATTGAAACCATGTTATATGCACAGTATCATCACCATCAAAGAAGCTTAATTCATTTTACAAACAGTGACTCCACTATAGCGAGCCCAACTAGCTCACATGTAACTTGACTTGTTTACACCCCTAGAAGTCAGCCTAAGAAAATTATTAGCAACTTATTATTGAAGGTCATAAGACAAGTTTGAGTCTTAGGGCATTGAAACCATGTTATACGACAAGAACCATCACCATCAAAGAAGCTTAATTCATTTTACAAACAGTGACTCCACTATAGCGAGCCCAACTAGCTCACATGTAACTTGACTTGTTTACACCCCTAGAAGCCTGCCTAAGAAAATTCTTAGCAACTTATTATTAAGGTCATAAGACAAGTTTCAGTCTTGGGGCATTGAAACCATGTTATATGCACATATATCATCGCCATCAAAAAAGCTTAATTCATTTTACAAACAGTAACTCCACTATAGCGATCCCAACTAGCTCACATGTAACTTGACTTGTTTACACCCCTAGAACGCTGCCTAAGGAAATTATTAGCAACTTATTATTGAAGGTCATAAGACAAGTTTGAGTCTTCGGGCATTGAAACCATGTTATAAGCACATGTATCATCACCAACAAAGAAGCTTAATTCATTTTACAAACTGTGACTCACTATAGCGAGCCCAAGTAGCTCACATGGAACTTGACTTGTTTACACCCCTAGAAGACTGCCAAAGAGAATTATTAGCAACTTATTATTGAAGGTCATAAACAAGGTTGAGTCTTGGGGAATTGAAACCATGTTATACGCACATGTATCATCACCATCAAAGAAGCTTAACTCATTTTACAAACAGTGACTCCACTATAGCGAGCCCAACAAGCTCACATGTAACTTGACTTGTTTACACCCCTAGAAAGCTGCCTAAGAAAATTATTAGCAACTTATTATTGAAGGTCATAAGAAAAGTTTGAGTCTTGGGGAATTGAAACCATGTTATATGCACATGTATCATCACCATCAAAGAAGCTTAACTCATTTTACAAACAGTGACTCCACTATAGCGAGCCCAACTAGCTACATGCAGCTTGACTTGTTTACACCCCAGAAGACTGCCAAAGAAAATTATTAGCAACTTATTATTGAAGGTCATAAGACAAGTTTGAGTCTTGGGGAATTGAAACCATGTTATAGGCACATGTATCATCACCATCAAAGAAGTTAATTGATTTTACAAACTGTGACTCACTATAGCGAGCCCAACTAGCTCACATGTAACTTGACTTGTTTACACCCCTAGAAGGCTGCCTAAGAAAATTATTAGTAACTTATTATTGAAGGTCATAGACAAGTTTGAGTCTTGGGGCATTGAAACCATGTTATAAACACACGTATCATTACCATCAAAGAAACTTAATTCATTTTACAAACAGTGACTCCACTATAGCGAGCCCAACAAGCTCACATGTAACTTGAGTTGCTTACACCCCTAGAAGCCTGCCTAAGAAAATTATTAGCAACTTATTACTGAAGGTCATAAGACAAGTTTGAGTCTTCGGGCATTGAAACCATGTTATATGCACATGTATCATCACCATCAATGAAGCTTAATTAATTTTACAAACAGTGACTCCACTATAGCGAGCCCAACAAGCTCACATGGAACTTGACTTGTTTACACCCCTAGAAGTCAGCCTAAGAAAATTATTAGAACTTATTATTGAAGGTCATAAGACAAGTTTGAGTCTTGGGGCATTGAAACTATGTTATATGCACAAGTATCATCACCATCAAAGAAGCTTAACTCATTTTACAAACAGTGACTCCACTATAGCGAGCCGAACTAGCTCACATGTAACTTGCCTTGTTTACTCCCCTAGAAGACTGCCTAAGAAAATATTAGGAACTTATTATTAAGGTCATAAGACAAGTGTCAGTCTTGGGGCATTGAAACCATGTTATATGCACATGTATCATCACCATCAAAAAGCTCACTTCATTTTACAAACAGTAACTCCACTATAGCGAGCCCAACTAGCTCACATGTAACTTGACTTGTTTACAGCCCTAGAACGCTACCTAAGGAAATTATTAGCAACTTATTATTGAAGATCATAAGACAAGTTTGAGTTTGGGGAATTGAAACCATGTTATATGCACATGTATCATCACCATCAAAGAGGCTTAACTCATTTTACAAACAGTGACTCCACTATAGCGAGCCCAACAAGCTCACATGTTGCTTGACTTGTTTACACCCCTAGAAGGCTGCCTAAGAAAATTATTAGCAGCTTATTATTGAAGGTCATAAGACAAGTTTGAGTCTTGGGGATTGAAAACATGTTATATGCACATGTATCATCACCATCAAAGAAGCTTAACTCATTTTACAAACAGTGACTCCACTATAGCGAGCCCAACTAGCTCACTTGTAACTTGACTTGTTTACACCCCTAGAAGGCTGCCTAAGAAAATTATTAGCAACTTATTATTGAAGGTCATAAGACAAGTTTGAGTCTTGGGGAGTTGAAACCATGTTATATGCACATGTATCATCACCATCAAAGAAGCTTAACACATTTTACAGATAGTGACTCCACTATAGCGAGCTCAACTAGCTCACATGTAACTTGACTTGTTTACACCCCAGAAGACTGCCAAAGAAAATTATTAGCAACTTATTATTGATGGTCATAAGACAAGTTTGAGTCTTGGGGCATTGAAACCATGTTATATGCACATGTATCATCACCATCAAAGAAGCTTAATTCATTTTACAAACAGTGACTCCACTATAGCGAGCCCAACAAGCTCACATGTAACTTGAGTTGTTTACACCCCTAGAAGCCTGCCTAATACAATTATTAGCAACGTATTATTGAAGGTCATAAGGAAGTTTGAGTCTTCGGGCATTGAAACCATGTTATATGCACATGTATCATCACCATCAAGGAAGCTTAATTAATTTTACAAACAATGACTCCACTATAGCGAGCCCAGCTAGCTCACACGGAACTTGACTTGTTTACAACCCCTAGAAGTCAGCCTAAGAAAATTATTAGCAACTTATTATTGAATGTCATAAGACAAGTTTGAGTCTTGGGGCATTGAAACCATGTTATATGCACATGTATCATCACCATCAAAAAGCTTAATTCATTTTACAAACAGTAACTCCACTATAGCGTGCCCAACTAGCTCACATGTAACTTGACTTGATTACACCCCTAGAACGCTGCCTAAGGAAATTATTAGCAACTTATTATTGAAGGTTATAAGACAAGTTTGAGTCTTGGGGCATTGAAACCATGTTATAAGCATATGTATCATCACCATCAAAGAAGCTTAACTCATTTTACAAACTGTGACTCACTATAGAGAGCCCAACTAACTCACATGGAACTTGACTTGTTTACACCCCTAGAAGACTGCCAAAGAAAATTATTAGCAACTTATTATTGAAGGTCATAAGACAAGTTTGATTCTTGGGGAATTGAAACCATGTTATATGCACATGTATCATCACCATCGAAGAAGCTTAACTCATTTTACAAACAGTGACTCCGCTATAGCGAGCCCAACACGCTCACATGTAACTTGACTTGTTTACACCCCTAGAAGGTTGCCTAAGAAAATTATTAGCAACTTATTATTGAAGGTCATAAGACAAGTTTGAGTCTTGGGGATTGAAACCATGTTATATGCACATGTATCATCACCATCAAAGAAGCTTAATTCATTTTACAAATAGTGACTCCACTATAGCGAGCCCAACTAGCTCACATGTAACTTGACTTGTTTACACCCCAAAAGACTGCCAAAGAAAATAATTAGCTACTTATTATTGAAAGTCATAAGACAAGTTTGAGTCTTGGGGCATTGAAACCATGTTATATGCACATGTATCAGCACCATCAAAGAAGCTTAATTCATTTTACAAACAGTGACTCCACTATAGCGAGCCCAACAAGCTCACTTGTAACTTGACTTGTTTACACCCCTAGAAGATTGCCAAAGAAAATTATTAGCAACTTATTATTGAAGGTCATAAGACAAGTTTGAGTCTTGGGGAATTGAAACCATGTTATATGCACAGGTATCATCACCATCAAAGAAGCTTAACTCATTTTACAAACAGTGACTCCACTATAGCGAGCCCAACAAGCTCACATGTAACTTGACTTGTTTACACCCCTAGAAGTCAGCCTAAGAAAATTATTAGCAACTTATTATTGAAGGTCATAAGACAAGTTTGAGTCTTGGGGCATTGAAACCATGTTATATGCACATATATCATCACCATCAAAAAGCTTAATTCATTTTACAAACAGTAACTCCACTATAGCGAGCCCAACTAGCTCACATGTAACTTGACTTGTTTACACCCCTAGAACGCTGCCTAAGGAAATTATTAGCAACTTATTATTGAAGGTCATAAGACAAGTTTGAGTCTTGGGGCATTGAAACCATGTTATAAGCATATGTATCATCACCATCAAAGAAACTTAACTCATTTTACAAACTGTGACTCACTCTAGAGAGCCCAACTAACTCACATGGAACTTGACTTGTTTACACCCCTAGAAGACTGCCAGAGAAAATTATTAGCAACTTATTATTGAAGGTCATACGACAAGTTTGAGACTTCGGGCATGGAAACCATGTTATATGCACATGTATCATCACCATCAATGAAGCTTCATTAATTTACAAACAGTGACTCCACTATAGCGAGCCCAACTAGCTCACATGGAACTTGACTAGTTTACACCCCTAGAAGTCAGCCTAAGAAAATTATTAGCAACTTATTATTGAATGTCATATGACAAGTTTGAGCCTTGGGGAATTGAAACCATGTTATATGCACAAGTATCATCACCATCAAAGAAGCTTAATTCATTTACAAACAGTGACTCCACTATAGCGAGCCCAACTAGCTCACATGTAACTTGACTTGTTTACACCCCTAGAAGTCAGCCTAAGAAAATTATTAGCAACTTATTATTGAAGGTCATAATGTGACAGCCCTAAAATGACCCTAGTCGGAAAGCGGTTTCGGGACCGCTAAACCGAGTCACCAAATTATTTGAATGTGATATTTATTGTCTAAAATATGTGATTATGAAGGTGTGAAAGTTTAGGCTCGATTTAGTAAATTGCATGTGAATTTAGTCAAAAGGACTTATGGGTGACATTTTTGAAATGTGATGGGCTAATCTACAAGGACCTAATAGTGCATGTAATCAAAAGGGAGGACTTGCATGTCAATTTTCCCCCCCTAATATGTAGTGGCCGGCCATGAGCATGGGTGGACAAGATGTTATGGCTAAAAACATGTCATAGACATGTTGTGTTGGTGCATCATGGGAGGAAACAATAAAATAAAGTTAGTAATAAAATAAATGGAGTTGCATGTCAAATATCCATTTTCTAAGGTTAGTGGCCGGCCATGCTTTGAATGGAATTATTGTTTTTTTTTTGTATTTTAATTGTAAAATAAAGCTTAGTGGAATGTTATTATAATGGTGAATTAAATAATAAAAGAATTTGGTGAAAAGAACAAGGTAGCTCTTTTGTGTTCTTTTTAGCCAAAAATCAAATAAGAGAGGGGAGAAAAGTCTAAAACCATTCGGCACTTTGATATTCTTCAGGAGGTGAGTTTCTTGATTAAAATTTGATGGAAATTTGATGTTTTTGGGATGGATGTTAAGCTAGTTAGGCAACCAAAGGTTCAATATTTTTTTGTTATGTGGTTATATGTGCATTTCGGCCATGGTCTTTGCTTGAATTTGAGATTTGTAATGTGATTTTCCTAAATTGTCTATGAATTTTTGGTTGTTGATTTCATGGTAATGGTATATTGAATCCATGATTTGAATCCATGAAAATTTAGTAAGGTTGCATTTGGCAACTTGCTTGGAATTATGAAATGATGTCCAAAATTTGTAATTCATGCTTAAATATTGAAATAGAGCATACAATTAATAGAACCATGTAATAATTGAGGATTTTATGTGTTAAATTTTGGATGTTGGAGTTTTAGCTTTGAAATAGTTGTTAGATGAGTTATAAAGTACTAAAAAATGGAAAGAGAAAGAGCTTAAGGCATGGTTAGTATTCGGCCATGATGAGAAGTAAGAAAATTATGTTTGTGGTTATAAAAGATTTTGGGCATTCGGCTACTCGAGGAAAGATGAGAGACATGCTTATATGCGTATTACCGAACAAGATTGTGAATAATGATACTAATAAAATAGTTTGTAAGTTATTAATAAGGGTTTTTGACATAGATACTTGTAAATAAGACAAATGCTACATATTTGGAACCCTTACATGGTATTTCGGCTTTAGTTAATTATTTTAGAAATTGAAGCTAAATGTTATAAGGAATAAGTGTATTTCTTGCTAACCGAATTATAATATAATCGAATGTGGTTTTACACAATAGTGATGTGATAAGTTTAAATTTGGTTCATTAGCTCAAGAACTCAAGGAAACAAAGTCGGATCGTGGAAGAAGGGAAATTGGTCGAATAGTCGGAATTGACGTACATTAGCGATCGAGGTAAGTTTTAAGTATTAAAGCCTATAATGTGATTGAGTATGATATGTTAAGCACATATTAAAAGAATCATAACTCTATTGTAAATTTTTATGCATATAGCCTAATGGCTATTATGAAGTATAGGTAAGTTATTGATATGATATGTTGCCAAATGGATATGATATTATGAAGTGCTAAAAGGATATGTCAGAAGAGTAAATTTGTGATAAACCTGCTTAGGACAGCAGCAGTAACATGAATTTAGAAAATCACCATAAATTGTTGGAGTTGAATTAGAGGCTGAATAAATTATGAAATTAAAGCTTAATGAGTCTAGTTTCTTATAAAAGAAACCGTGTAAGAAAATTAATTTCCGATAATGAGATATTTAAAGTTGTGTGAGACAGTGCAGAATGACACTGTAATCCTCTGTTCTGTATTTAGAAAATCATTATAAATTGTACAAAAATGGTTATAAGATAAAATTTATATGCTTAGACTCCTTAATGAGTCTAGTTTCAAATGAAATAAAATACAACACATTTTGAATTCTGTAAAATGAGAAATTTGATTCGTAGTGATGAGTGGTCAGATTAGTCAAACAGTGAAATAGGGGAAACTTTAAGAAAAATCTGGTATTGATTGGCCAAACCTAAAATTCTGGAAATTTTATGGATGGAAGATATACGAGTCTATATTCAGGAAAAATTAACGGCAAGTGATTTGGAGTTTTGTAGCTCCGGTTATAAATAATTTAGTGACCATTGCTCAGGAAAACAGCTCGTAGTGAATATGTGATTTTGTTGTAAACATGGATAAAACTTGTTTTAGTTGCTCATAAGCTATTGATTAAACCCATACTTGAATTCTAAATCATGATATTGTAAGCTTATGAGTATTCGAATATGAAATGATAGTATGGCGTAAAATTGAATTATTCATTGGGAAATGATTAATGTAGATTCGGCCAAGACAAAGTGTGTACATGATAGTATATGTGATATGTGAAGTATATTTGAATAAATGTGGAAGTGTATATATGTGATAAGGCCGAATGGCCAATGTGATGAATGTGAAAGTGTATATATAGGTGATAAGGCCTAATGGCCGATGTGATGAATGTGAAAGTGTGTATATATGTGATAAGGCCTAATGGCCGATGTGATGAATGTGAAAGTGTGTATATATGTGATAAGGCCTAATAGCCGATGTGATGAATGTGAAAGTGTATATATGTGATAAGGCCTAATGGCCGATGTGATGAATGTGAAAGTGTGATGTGATGAATGTGAAAGTGTATATATGTGATAAGGCCTAATGGCCGATGTGATGAATGTGAAAGTGTATATATGTGACAGGGCCGAGTGGCCAACGTGATGGATGTGAAAGTGTATAAATGTGGTAAGTCCGAAGGGCATTTGTGTCAGTACTATATCCGGGTTAAAACCTCGCAGGCTTTATGCGAGAATATTATCACTGATTAATGTCCGTAAGCTTCGTGCTCGTACTATATCCGAGCTCTAAAGACCCGATGACTACGTGTGGAGATTTTGTCCGGGTAAGACCCGATAACTTCGTGTGGAGATTTCGTCTGAGCTAAAGGTCTTACCGATAATCCGAGTAGAGGTTAAAGCTATAAGACTTCGTAATAAGAATTGCTTATAAATATATTCAATGCGAAAGGTTAAACAGGTATGTACTCCAAGTTTATATGTGAGCTTGATTTGCACTAAATCATAAGGTAGTTATGTGATGCATACGAGAGCAATCTATGAGACTATTCCTATGATTATGTGACATCGGATCAGTGTGAGAGGTTATGTGAAATCATACGATATATCTATGTCACATGAGCTCACTTTTATGTGAAAGTTTATTGCCTATTGTATATGATGAGATGTGCATATTCGGTAAAGGGATGGTATGCCCGAAGGAAGAGTGAAATAAAAATACGAACAACTATGTTATAATTTGATTGTTATCTGTTGACACTGCTTAAAACTTACTAAGCATTGTAATGCTTACTCCGTTTACTCTATTTCCTCTGTTTTATAGATCTCATTTGGAAGCTACAGGCTCGGGGATCATCAGCAACTAGTCACACTATCACTATCCATTGTTTGGTACTGCTACGTTTTGGATTATCTTATGGCATGTATAGAATAGACTAGTGGCGGAAGAATATTTTTGGTTAATGTATATAAGCCATGCGAAAATGACATCTTTTGAATGTTTACTTAGAGAAGTTTAAATTTTATCCCTGGCTGTGCTTAGTACTTATTTAAATGAATGATCTTTATTTCAAGAAAAAGTTCAAAATTTTACTGTTCTGACATGAGTTACAAGTCCGGTAATGCCCCTTACCTATTCCGGCGACGGTTACGGGATAGGGGTGTTATATTTTATTGGTATCAGAGCTACGGTTTAGTCGATTCTAGGACTAACGTAGCACGCGTGAGTCTATTTATACATGCCATAAAGTGATAAAATGATAGTGTGACGATTTTTGGCTATTAAAATGTGTTTGTTGTATTACAATGAATCTTGATCCCGATCGAGCTGTAGCAAGCTTCTGACTATGAGAATTTGCGATATAACTTCACTTAGATATGCCTAAATTATTAAGTTGATCAGGTACATATCATGTACTCGTATTTGAATTTCGATTTGGATTGAATTATAAGGGTATAAGTGATGCAATTTTGAAAGAGTGTTATGACTATAAATGTGATTTTTGTATGTGGCTATGGAACTGGAAGTTGAATGGTCGATAAGCATGTTGTGTTTGTATTCAAGTAATGTAAATGATATACTAATGTGTATTGCTATATGTGTATATGTACATGAGAATTGAGAGTGATGTATCCGGACTAAGTTCCGAAGAGCATTCGTGCTAGTGATGTATTCGGACTAAGTTCCGAAGAGCATTCGTGCTAGTGATGTATCCGGGCTAAGTCCCGAAGAGCATTCGTGCTAGTGATGTATTCGGGCTAAGTCCCGAAGAGCATTCGTGCTAGTGATGTATCCGGACTAAGTTCCGAAGAGCATTCGTGCTAGTGATGTATCCAGACTAAGTTCCGAAGAGCATTCGTGCTAGTGATGTATCCGGGCTAAGTCCCGAGGAGCATTCGTGCTAGTGATGTATCCGGGCTAAGTCTCGAAGAGCATTCGTGCTAGTGATGTATCCGGACTAAGTTCCGAAGAGCATTCGTGCTAGTGATATATCCGTGCTAAACCCCGAAGAGCATTTGTGCTGGTGTTATATCCGGGCTAGGTCCCAAAGAGTAATCATGCTGGTGACGTGTATTCGGGCCTTCGTGCCTAGTAGGCTTCGTGCCGGTAATTTGAGCAAAGTTTAAGTGCTCATTACTATACGAATTCAAATTTAAATGAGATGATATGTTTAAAAGTGTACATACATGATGTTTATAGACTTGGTTAAGTCATATCAATGTGTATTAACGAATGAATAAGAGCACTATGTATGTGAATGATTAGAGGCACTGTGTGTGTGCGAATTCCTTTAACCGAGCACTATGAGTGCGAGATCGGTCAGTGGACACTAAGTGTGTGAAGTGGAATTCATGTAAGACCTCGTTTGGGACGAAGGCATTGATTTGAGATAGTGTGTAAGACCATGTCTGGGACATGGCATCGACTCGATATGTGAGAATATGTAAGACCATATCTAGGATATGGCATTGTAAGAGCTATATGTGCTATTGCTGAATGGACACTATTTTGTTAATCTTGTTCAAGAAATTATTTTGATTAAGTTTCGACATTCGAAAGTTTGAAAGAATTTTTGATGAATGTTGATAATTTTGGATATACGAGTTATGCGCTAGAATAAATCTCATGCCAGTGTATTATATTAGGCTTTATTCCTATTCGACTGTTACAGGTAACGTTAACTATGATTGAATGTGCTAAATGAACTAAATGTTCAGGTACGTGGAAGTTGACTTTTCTTTTGGAAATGAGTTAAGTTGAATATTGAGATGTGATAAAGTTATAAAGGATATTTATTGGGATGTTTGAGTATATGTGTACTTTCGGTTAGGTTACAGCTTATTCATGAATGAAAATGTGGGTTACAAATATGTGGGTTGATGATGTGAATTATACATGTTAATATGTGCTTAATATGTGTTTGAAATGCATTTGTGAATTAAATTAAGTGATTATTACTTATGAAATCAAGAAAATGAGATATATGTGCATACTTGTAGAAATGTTTATGTATTTGTTTTAAGATAAGAAAATGATTTTATAGATCGATGCGAAATCAATAATGAATTACAATTGCTATCAATGAGCTAATGTCTTTGTGGATATAATTCAATAAGAGGACGTTATCCTAAACTATGCATCGGTAGAAATTTTCGGGGACGAAAATTTCTTAAGTGGGGGAGAGTTGTGACAGCCCTAAAATGACCCTAGTCGGAAAGCGGTTTCGGGACCGCTAAACCGAGTCACCAAATTATTTGAATGTGATATTTATTGTCTAAAATATGTGATTATGAAGGTGTGAAAGTTTTAGGCTTCGATTTAGTAAATTGCATGTGAATTTAGTCAAAAGGACTTATGGGTGACATTTTTGAAATGTGATGGGCTAATCTACAAGGACCTAATAGTGCATGTAATCAAAAGGGAGGACTTGCATGTCAATTTTCCCCCCCTAATATGTAGTGGCCGGCCATGAGCATGGGTGGACAAGATGTTATGGCTAAAAACATGTCATAGACATGTTGTGTTGGTGCATCATGGGAGGAAACAATAAAATAAAGTTAGTAATAAAATAAATGGAGTTGCATGTCAAATATCCATTTTCTAAGGTTAGTGGCCGGCCATGCTTTGAATGGAATTATTGTTTTTTTTTTGTATTTTAATTGTAAAATAAAGCTTAGTGGAATGTTATTATAATGGTGAATTAAATAATAAAAGAATTTGGTGAAAAGAACAAGGTAGCTCTTTTGTGTTCTTTTTAGCCAAAAATCAAATAAGAGAGGGGAGAAAAGTCTAAAACCATTCGGCACTTTGATATTCTTCAGGAGGTGAGTTTCTTGATTAAAATTTGATGGAAATTTGATGTTTTTGGGATGGATGTTAAGCTAGTTAGGCAACCAAAGGTTCAATATTTTTTTGTTATGTGGTTATATGTGCATTTCGGCCATGGTCTTTGCTTGAATTTGAGATTTGTAATGTGATTTTCCTAAATTGTCTATGAATTTTTGGTTGTTGATTTCATGGTAATGGTATATTGAATCCATGATTTGAATCCATGAAAATTTAGTAAGGTTGCATTTGGCAACTTGCTTGGAATTATGAAATGATGTCCAAAATTTGTAATTCATGCTTAAATATTGAAATAGAGCATACAATTAATAGAACCATGTAATAATTGAGGATTTTATGTGTTAAATTTTGGATGTTGGAGTTTTAGCTTTGAAATAGTTGTTAGATGAGTTATAAAGTACTAAAAAATGGAAAGAGAAAGAGCTTAAGGCATGGTTAGTATTCGGCCATGATGAGAAGTAAGAAAATTATGTTTGTGGTTATAAAAGATTTTGGGCATTCGGCTACTCGAGGAAAGATGAGAGACATGCTTATATGCGTATTACCGAACAAGATTGTGAATAATGATACTAATAAAATAGTTTGTAAGTTATTAATAAGGGTTTTTGACATAGATACTTGTAAATAAGACAAATGCTACATATTTGGAACCCTTACATGGTATTTCGGCTTTAGTTAATTATTTTAGAAATTGAAGCTAAATGTTATAAGGAATAAGTGTATTTCTTGCTAACCGAATTATAATATAATCGAATGTGGTTTTACACAATAGTGATGTGATAAGTTTAAATTTGGTTCATTAGCTCAAGAACTCAAGGAAACAAAGTCGGATCGTGGAAGAAGGGAAATTGGTCGAATAGTCGGAATTGACGTACATTAGCGATCGAGGTAAGTTTTAAGTATTAAAGCCTATAATGTGATTGAGTATGATATGTTAAGCACATATTAAAAGAATCATAACTCTATTGTAAATTTTTATGCATATAGCCTAATGGCTATTATGAAGTATAGGTAAGTTATTGATATGATATGTTGCCAAATGGATATGATATTATGAAGTGCTAAAAGGATATGTCAGAAGAGTAAATTTGTGATAAACCTGCTTAGGACAGCAGCAGTAACATGAATTTAGAAAATCACCATAAATTGTTGGAGTTGAATTAGAGGCTGAATAAATTATGAAATTAAAGCTTAATGAGTCTAGTTTCTTATAAAAGAAACCGTGTAAGAAAATTAATTTCCGATAATGAGATATTTAAAGTTGTGTGAGACAGTGCAGAATGACACTGTAATCCTCTGTTCTGTATTTAGAAAATCATTATAAATTGTACAAAAATGGTTATAAGATAAAATTTATATGCTTAGACTCCTTAATGAGTCTAGTTTCAAATGAAATAAAATACAACACATTTTGAATTCTGTAAAATGAGAAATTTGATTCGTAGTGATGAGTGGTCAGATTAGTCAAACAGTGAAATAGGGGAAACTTTAAGAAAAATCTGGTATTGATTGGCCAAACCTAAAATTCTGGAAATTTTATGGATGGAAGATATACGAGTCTATATTCAGGAAAAATTAACGGCAAGTGATTTGGAGTTTTGTAGCTCCGGTTATAAATAATTTAGTGACCATTGCTCAGGAAAACAGCTCGTAGTGAATATGTGATTTTGTTGTAAACATGGATAAAACTTGTTTTAGTTGCTCATAAGCTATTGATTAAACCCATACTTGAATTCTAAATCATGATATTGTAAGCTTATGAGTATTCGAATATGAAATGATAGTATGGCGTAAAATTGAATTATTCATTGGGAAATGATTAATGTAGATTCGGCCAAGACAAAGTGTGTACATGATAGTATATGTGATATGTGAAGTATATTTGAATAAATGTGGAAGTGTATATATGTGATAAGGCCGAATGGCCAATGTGATGAATGTGAAAGTGTATATATAGGTGATAAGGCCTAATGGCCGATGTGATGAATGTGAAAGTGTGTATATATGTGATAAGGCCTAATGGCCGATGTGATGAATGTGAAAGTGTGTATATATGTGATAAGGCCTAATAGCCGATGTGATGAATGTGAAAGTGTATATATGTGATAAGGCCTAATGGCCGATGTGATGAATGTGAAAGTGTGATGTGATGAATGTGAAAGTGTATATATGTGATAAGGCCTAATGGCCGATGTGATGAATGTGAAAGTGTATATATGTGACAGGGCCGAGTGGCCAACGTGATGGATGTGAAAGTGTATAAATGTGGTAAGTCCCGAAGGGCATTTGTGTCAGTACTATATCCGGGTTAAAACCTCGCAGGCTTTATGCGAGAATATTATCACTGATTAATGTCCGTAAGCTTCGTGCTCGTACTATATCCGAGCTCTAAAGACCCGATGACTACGTGTGGAGATTTTGTCCGGGTAAGACCCGATAACTTCGTGTGGAGATTTCGTCTGAGCTAAAGGTCTTACCGATAATCCGAGTAGAGGTTAAAGCTATAAGACTTCGTAATAAGAATTGCTTATAAATATATTCAATGCGAAAGGTTAAACAGGTATGTACTCCAAGTTTATATGTGAGCTTGATTTGCACTAAATCATAAGGTAGTTATGTGATGCATACGAGAGCAATCTATGAGACTATTCCTATGATTATGTGACATCGGATCAGTGTGAGAGGTTATGTGAAATCATACGATATATCTATGTCACATGAGCTCACTTTTATGTGAAAGTTTATTGCCTATTGTATATGATGAGATGTGCATATTCGGTAAAGGGATGGTATGCCCGAAGGAAGAGTGAAATAAAAATACGAACAACTATGTTATAATTTGATTGTTATCTGTTGACACTGCTTAAAACTTACTAAGCATTGTAATGCTTACTCCGTTTACTCTATTTCCTCTGTTTTATAGATCTCATTTGGAAGCTACAGGCTCGGGGATCATCAGCAACTAGTCACACTATCACTATCCATTGTTTGGTACTGCTACGTTTTGGATTATCTTATGGCATGTATAGAATAGACTAGTGGCGGAAGAATATTTTTGGTTAATGTATATAAGCCATGCGAAAATGACATCTTTTGAATGTTTACTTAGAGAAGTTTAAATTTTATCCCTGGCTGTGCTTAGTACTTATTTAAATGAATGATCTTTATTTCAAGAAAAAGTTCAAAATTTTACTGTTCTGACATGAGTTACAAGTCCGGTAATGCCCCTTACCTATTCCGGCGACGGTTACGGGATAGGGGTGTTACACATAAGACAAGTTTGAGTCTTAGGGCATTGAAACCATGTTATACGGACAAGAACCATCACCATCAAAGAAGCTTAATTCATTTTACAAACAGTGACTCCACTATAGCGAGCCCTACTAGCTCAGATGTAACTTGACTTGTTTACACCCCTAGAAGCCTGCCTAAGAAAATTCTTAGCAACTTATTATTAAGGGTCATAAGACAAGTTTCAGTCTTGGGGCATTGAAACCATGTTATCTGCACATATATCATCGCCATCAAAAAAGCTTAATTCATTTTACAAACAGTAACTCCACTATAGCGATCCCAACTAGCTCACATGTAACTTGACTTGTTTACACCCCTAGAACGCTGCCTAAGGAAATTATTAGCAACTTATTATTGAAGGTCATAGGACAAGTTTGAGTCTTTGGGCATTGAAACCATGTTATAAGCACATGTATCATCACCAACAAAGAAGCTTAATTCATTTTACAAACTGTGACTCACTATAGCGAGCCCAACTAGCTCACATGGAACTTGACTTGTTTACACCCCTAGAAGACTGCCAAAGAGAATTATTAGCAACTTATTATTGAAGGTCATAAGACAAGGTTGAGTCTTGGGAATTGAAACCATGTTATATGCACATGTATCATCACCATCAAAAAGCTTAACTCATTTTACAAACAGTGACTCCACTATAGCGAGCCCAACTAGCTGACATGCAACTTGACTTGTTTACACCCCAGAAGACTGCCAAAGAAAATGATTAGCAACTTATTATTGAAGGTCATAAGACAAGTTTGAGTCTTGGGGAATTGAAACCATGTTATATGCACATGTATCATCACCATCAAAGAAGTTAATTGATTTTACAAACTGTGACTCACTATAGCGAGCCCAACTAGCTCACATGTAACTTGACTTGTTTACACCACTAGAAGGCTGCCTAAGAAAATTATTAGTAACTTATTATTGAAGGTCATAGACAAGTTTGAGTCTTGGGGCATTGAAACCATGTTATATGCACATGTATCATCACCATCAAAGAAACTTAATTCATTTTACAAACAGTGACTCCACTATAGCGAGCCCAACAAGCTCACATGTAACTTGAGTTGCTTACACCCCTAGAAGCCTGCCTAAGAAAATTATTAGCAACTTATTACTGAAGGTCATAAGACAAGTTTGAGTCTTTGGGCATTGAAACCATGTTATATGCACATGTATCATCACCATCAATGAAGCTTAATTAATTTTACAAACAGTGACTCCACTATAGCGAGCCCAACTAGCTCACATGGAACTTGACTTGTTTACACCCCTAGAAGTCAGCCTAAGAAAATTATTAGAAACTTATTATTGAAGGTCATAAGACAAGTTTGAGTCTTGGGGCATTGAAACTATGTCATATGCACAAGTATCATCACCATCAAAGAAGCTTAACTCATTTTACAAACAGTGACTCCACTATAGCGAGCCCAACTAGCTCACATGTAACTTGCCTTGTTTACTCCCCTAGAAGACTGCCTAAGAAAAATATTAGGAACTTATTATTAAGGGTCATAAGACAAGTTTCAGTCTTGGGGCATTGAAACCATGTTATATGCACATGTATCATCACCATCAAAAAAGCTCACTTCATTTTACAAACAGTAACTCCACTATAGCGAGCCCAACTAGCTCACATGTAACTTGACTTGTTTACAGCCCTAGAACGCTACCTAAGGAATTTATTAGCAACTTATTATTGAAGATCATAAGACAAGTTTGAGTCTTGGGGAATTGAAACCATGTTATATGCACATGTATCATCACCATCAAAGAAGCTTAACTCATTTTACAAACAGTGACTCCACTATAGCGAGCCCAACAAGCTCACATGTTGCTTGACTTGTTTACACCCCTAGAAGGCTGCCTAAGAAAATTATTAGCAACTTATTATTGAAGGTCATAAGACAAGTTTGAGTCTTGGGAATTGAAAACATGTTATATGCACATGTATCATCACCATCAAAGAAGCTTAACTCATTTTACAAACAGTGACTCCACTATAGCGAGCCCAACTAGCTCACTTGTAACTTGACTTGTTTACACCCCTAGAAGGCTGCCTAAGAAAATTATTAGCAACTTATTATTGAAGGTCATATGACAAGTTTGAGTCTTGGGGAATTGAAACCATGTTATATGCACATGTATCATCACCATCAAAGAAGCTTAACACATTTTACAGATAGTGACTCCACTATAGCGAGCTCAACTAGCTCTCATGTAACTTGACTTGTTTACACCCCAGAAGACTGCCAAAGAAAATTATTAGCAACTTATTATTGATGGTCATAAGACAAGTTTGAGTCTTGGGGCATTGAAACCATGTTATATGCACATGTATCATCACCAACAAAGAAGCTTAATTCATTTTACAAACAGTGACTCCACTATAGCGAGCCCAACAAGCTCACATGTAACTTGAGTTGTTTACACCCCTAGAAGCCTGCCTAATACAATTATTAGCAACTTATTATTGAAGGTCATAAGAGAAGTTTGAGTCTTCGGGCATTGAAACCATGTTATATGCACATGTATCATCACCATCAAGGAAGCTTAATTAATTTTACAAACAGTGACTCCACTATAGCGAGCCCAGCTAGCTCACACGGAACTTGACTTCTTTACAACCCCTAGAAGTCAGCCTAAGAAAATTATTAGCAACTTATTATTGAATGTCATAAGACAAGTTTGAGTCTTGGGGCATTGAAACCATGTTATATGCACATGTATCATCACCATCAAAAAAGCTTAATTCATTTTACAAACAGTAACTCCACTATAGCGAGCCCAACTAGCTCACATGTAACTTGACTTGTTTACACCCCTAGAACGCTGCCTAAGGAAATTATTAGCAACTTATTATTGAAGGTTATAAGACAAGTTTGAGTCTTGGGGCATTGAAACCATGTTATAAGCATATGTATCATCACCATCAAAGAAGCTTAACTCATTTTACAAACTGTGACTCACTATAGAGAGCCCAACTAACTCACATGGAACTTGACTTGTTTACACCCCTAGAAGACTGCCAAAGAAAATTATTAGCAACTTATTATTGAAGGTCATAAGACCAGTTTGATTCTTGGGGAATTGAAACCATGTTATATGCACATGTATCATCACCATCGAAGAAGCTTAACTTATTTTACAAACAGTGACTCCGCTATAGCGAGCCCAACAAGCTCACATGTAACTTGACTTGTTTACACCCCTAGAAGGTTGCCTAAGAAAATTATTAGCAACTTATTATTGAAGGTCATAAGACAAGTTTGAGTCTTGGGGAATTGAAACCATGTTATATGCACATGTATCATCACCATCAAAGAAGCTTAATTCATTTTACAAATAGTGACTCCACTATAGCGAGCCCAACTAGCTCACATGTAACTTGACTTGTTTACACCCCCAAAAGACTGCCAAAGATAATAATTAGCTACTTATTATTGAAAGTCATAAGACAAGTTTGAGTTTTGGGGCATTGAAACCATGTTATATGCACATGTATCATCACCATCAAAGAAGCTTAATTCATTTTACAAACAGTGACTCCACTATAGCGAGCCCAACAAGCTCACTTGTAACATGACTTGTTTACACCCCTAGAAGATTGCCAAAGAAAATTATTAGCAACTTATTATTGAAGGTCATAAGACAAGTTTGAGTCTTGGGGAATTGAAACCATGTTATATGCACATGTATCATCACCATCAAAGAAGCTTAACTCATTTTACAAACAGTGACTCCACTATAGCGAGCCCAACAGGCTCACATGTAACTTGACTTGTTTACACCCCTAGAAGGCTGCCTAAGAAAATTATTAGCAACTTATTATTGATGGTCATAAGACAAGTTTGAGTCTTGGGGCATTGAAACCATGTTATATGCACATGTATCATCACCATCAAAGAAGCTTAATTCATTTTACAAACAGTGACTCCACTATAGCGAGCCCAACAAGCTCACATGTAACTTGAGTTGTTTACACCCCTAGAAGCCTGCCTAATACAATTATTAGCAACTTATTATTGAAGGTCATAAGAGAAGTTTGAGTCTTCGGGCATTGAAACCATGTTATATGCACATGTATCATCACCATCAAAGAAGCTTAATTCATTTTACAAACAGTGACTCCACTATAGCGAGCCCAACAAGCTCACTTGTAACTTGACTTGTTTACACCCCTAGAAGATTGCCAAAGAAAATTATTAGCAACTTATTATTGAAGGACATAAGACAAGTTTGAGTCTTGGGGCATTGAAACCATGTTATATGCACATGTATCATCACCATCAAAAAAGCTTAATTCATTTTACAAACAGTAACTCCACTATAGCGAGCCCAACTAGCTCACATGTAACTTGACTTGTTTACACCCCTAGAACGCTGCCTAAGGAAATTATTAGCAACTTATTATTGAAGGTTATAAGACAAGTTTGAGTCTTGGGGCATTGAAACCATGTTATAAGCATATGTATCATCACCATCAAAGAAGCTTAACTCATTTTACAAACTGTGACTCACTATAGAGAGCCCAACTAACTCACATGGAACTTGACTTGTTTACACCCCTAGAAGACTGCCAAAGAAAATTATTAGCAACTTATTATTGAAGGTCATAAGACCAGTTTGATTCTTGGGGAATTGAAACCATGTTATATGCACATGTATCATCACCATCGAAGAAGCTTAACTTATTTTACAAACAGTGACTCCGCTATAGCGAGCCCAACAAGCTCACATGTAACTTGACTTGTTTACACCCCTAGAAGGTTGCCTAAGAAAATTATTAGCAACTTATTATTGAAGGTCATAAGACAAGTTTGAGTCTTGGGGAATTGAAACCATGTTATATGCACATGTATCATCACCATCAAAGAAGCTTAATTCATTTTACAAATAGTGACTCCACTATAGCGAGCCCAACTAGCTCACATGTAACTTGACTTGTTTACACCCCCAAAAGACTGCCAAAGATAATAATTAGCTACTTATTATTGAAAGTCATAAGACAAGTTTGAGTTTTGGGGCATTGAAACCATGTTATATGCACATGTATCATCACCATCAAAGAAGCTTAATTCATTTTACAAACAGTGACTCCACTATAGCGAGCCCAACAAGCTCACTTGTAACATGACTTGTTTACACCCCTAGAAGATTGCCAAAGAAAATTATTAGCAACTTATTATTGAAGGTCATAAGACAAGTTTGAGTCTTGGGGAATTGAAACCATGTTATATGCACATGTATCATCACCATCAAAGAAGCTTAACTCATTTTACAAACAGTGACTCCACTATAGCGAGCCCAACAGGCTCACATGTAACTTGACTTGTTTACACCCCTAGAAGGCTGCCTAAGAAAATTATTAGCAACTTATTATTGATGGTCATAAGACAAGTTTGAGTCTTGGGGCATTGAAACCATGTTATATGCACATGTATCATCACCATCAAAGAAGCTTAATTCATTTTACAAACAGTGACTCCACTATAGCGAGCCCAACAAGCTCACATGTAACTTGAGTTGTTTACACCCCTAGAAGCCTGCCTAATACAATTATTAGCAACTTATTATTGAAGGTCATAAGAGAAGTTTGAGTCTTCGGGCATTGAAACCATGTTATATGCACATGTATCATCACCATCAAAGAAGCTTAATTCATTTTACAAACAGTGACTCCACTATAGCGAGCCCAACAAGCTCACTTGTAACTTGACTTGTTTACACCCCTAGAAGATTGCCAAAGAAAATTATTAGCAACTTATTATTGAAGGACATAAGACAAGTTTGAGTCTTGGGGCATTGAAACCATGTTATAAGCATATGTATCATCACCATCAAAGAAGCTGAACTCATTTTACAAACGGTGACTCACTATAGAGAGCCCAACTAACTCACATGGAACTTGACTTGTTTACACCCCTAGAAGACTGCCAGAAAAAATTATTAGCAACTTATTATTGAAGGTTATAAGATAAGTTTGAGTTTTGGGGAATTGAAACCATGTTATATGCACATGTATCATCACCATCAAAGAAGCATAACACATTTTACAGATAGTGACTCCACTATAGCGAGCTCAACTAGCTCACATGTAACTTGACTTGTTTACACCCCCAGAAGACTGCCAAAGAAAATTATTAGCAACTTATTATTAATGGTCATAAGACAAGTTTGAGTCTTGGGGCATTGAAACCATGTTATATGCACATGTATCATCACCAACAAAGAAGCTTAATTCATTTTACAAACAGTGACTCCACTATAGCGAGCCCAACAAGCTCACATGTAACTTGAGTTGTTTACACCCCTAGAAGCCTGCCTAATACAATTATTAGCAACTTATTATTGAAGGTCATAAGAGAAGTTTGAGTCTTCGGGCATTGAAACCATGTTATATTGATGTGATCCGGCTCGGTTGATTGAGTCGATTCACTTGATTGCCCGATCGTCGACGAGAAGTTCATTCGAAATTGTTTTAAGATGAAGATTGTTTTCAGTTTAAGCGGAAGACTTTTAAAAGGGTTCAAAAGATAGGCTAAATTCGGATATTGTGTAGATTCGGTTTAATAAGAAAAGAAATAAAGTTTATATTTAATAAATAGGATGGAGATGAAAAAAATGAACTTAAGTATTAAGAACGATTCAATACTATGCAAAGTATTGCCCCGGGACTTATATTGCTTAAGGTGAAATTTGATGAAGGATAGAAGCGAACCTTGACCCAATACCTATATAGAGGTAAGAACCAAAGGTATAAAAATATGGTTGAACGCCACACCGATTCGGTGATAAGTTCAATGGAGTTCGGATTGACACCACTAGCAAGCTAGATAAGTCGCTTCGAGACTCGAACGAAAGAAGAGAGGAGGTAACCTCACAAGAACAATAGTTCATTCAAAAATTTGACAAAAAGTCCTTTTACAAAATGAAATAGCAAACTATTTATAGACTAAGTACTAGCTAGCCGAATGGTCATCTTCATGGCTAAGCAAATTAAGCTAGAAAATTCTAGAATTGAAGCATTAAGTTGTTGTAGCTAAATTCAGCTGATTGAAGTCCAATAGGCAGCTTCTTGACTAAGCAAATGAACTTGGAATGCTTGGAAAGGTGCATGACAGCAGCTAGGTTCGGCCAATGAGCTTAAATGAGCTCATTAAGATGCAACTCTTGGCTGAAAAAATACCAGCATTAAAGGAGAACGTGAATGGCCAAAATAAGTGTGAAAAGTCAGCCTTGAAGAGTCCTTTAGGTGTGAACATGGCCAACTGAATAGACATGGGTGTGAACTCCAAGTGTGAACGGCATTATGCTGTTTTGGGGAATGAATTCGGTCAGCTGAACATTCACTTGAAGATCCATGTATGTGTCATCAAGTTCATTGAATCTGATGTGAATGCACCTTGCTAAATGTCTCTTCCAAATTCGGCTCACTTGAGGGCTGATGAATGCATGGGATGCCAATAGCTTTGTCTAGATTCGGCCAAGGTGTGAATGGACACTTCAAAAGATATCTTTTGGCCGAATAGGTGCATAGGAAATTCAATGGTCAGCCACCGATGCATGTAGGTGGATATTCATGCACTCTTCCATTCATTGTATTGAATCATTCATGCATCATCTTTAAGGCAACCATTCGTTGTAGGTAGTCATGCATGTACCCGAACATACATTGAACCAGAAATGTTCATGAATCCTCATTAATTGTGTTCCCACATGTGGATGTACCTACAAAAGATATAAACAAATTAGATTCAAGGTACATTCAGCTTAAATTAAATAATATCAAGACATATTTAACAAATTAAAATAAAGACATAAATAAAATATAATTAATAATAAATTCGGCTAGCTCAATGATAGTCAAAATTCTTGATGAGCTGAATTGAGCTAGAAAATTCAGTTATGAGCTGTAGTAAAAATAATTAAAATAAAACTATCACTCAAATTATTCAAATAATAAAATTAACGAGCTGGAAAGAAGCTAAATTGAGCTCGATTGAGCTGACTTGAGCTCGAGTGAGCTGGAAACGAGCTAAACGGAGCTCAACGAAAAGAAATTGAACTATTTCAGCTTGCATGGATTTGCAAGCAATGCTTAGGGAGCTGGTCCAAAAGTGTGCCCAAGGCGTGGCCGTATCATCCCCTCCCTCTTTAAAGCGATTTGTCCCCAAATCGAGCCATTGGTTCACTCGATCGCAGCAACTTTTACTTAGCTTTCCTCGGTCGAACGGGATGGATTGGAATTGGGACAACTGAAAGGAATAACCATGAGTTAACAAAAATGGTTTCAAATAAATTTGTAATCCAAATGCAAGCAAAATAGAATAAGAAAATCCCATGGGAGTGGACGGATGCAAAACAACATGTTCACAACCATGCAAACAAACTAATGTACTCGTTAATGCCTCGTCAATTATTCGAAACGAAAATGAACATGTTCTAAGGCATTCAAATGTCTCAAATCGTTTCCACAAGTCATAACCAATATGTGAATAACGAATCAAATCAACAAAACAATCTTTGGCACCACCTAAAGAGAACAACGATGTTTCAAAAAGTTCATGAGCCTTACCTTTAAAAGTAGTAAAACAAAGATCATTTTTAAATAAAGCTGAACAGTTAAACACATCACAATTTAAATTCCTTGCAACAACCAATTCTTCAACAAAAATTTTATTACCAACCGAATAGGGCAGAGAAATTTTAAAGTTATCGTAAATCATACCTTGTTTACCTCGAGGGATGGAAAAACAAGGATCATTTTTACCTTTGTCAATCATCATAAATCTTCTCTCCTCGGAAATGTAGTCTAGTCGAATCTCTGTGGCTGAATTAACCTTAACGAAATGAAATGCGAACTTCAAATACAACCACAAAAATGGATTAAGGAATGAATTTAAATTGAAATCAAATTTTTCATACCTCAGTTCCTTATTCAACACCCAATTATCAAAACAATAGAAATTGTTCACACAAAATTGATGAAGCTTGACTTTCCCATAAAACGAACCAAAATAGATTCCGGGTTTAAAAACTTGATTTTGAGTATTCATGCCAAAATGTAGCAAAAATTTCATTAAACCAAACACGTTAAACCAATGGGATTTTTGCATACACAGGGACAAACAATTAAAACTTTTCACATTCATCAATTCATACTTGCACAAATTCATGGATTTTCCACAAAGCGTTAATTGGTGCACAAAATTGTCACAAATGAAGAATTTAATCGCCTTTCGTGAAATACCGTCATCATGCAAAACCAAATCTTTAGTTTGTCGTTCGTACCGAACAACATCAACCACATTCAAAGAATAGAAATTAATCGAATGAAAATAAGAGAATTTTTTTAAAACAAAGTCATTTTCAACAACTTTCAAACTTGATGGCCATGACTCGGTTTTTAAAACTTCCTTACCTCGCTTACCTTCAAGCTCGTGTGGTTTGATTTCAACTTCATCCTTACCTTTTTTGGTCATGCAAAAACGTCGCTCGTTAGGAAGATATTGAAGTTGATATTCGTCACAGAGATTTGTCGGAACCTGAAAAGAAGGAACAGAACAAAAACAAACATCACGGGGGTTAGTTAAAATTTCGTTCTCCTTTTCTTGTTCTCGCTCACTATCTTCATTTTCTCTCGTTTCTTCTTCAACACCTTTTTCTTTTTCAATTTTTTTCTCAATCTCAATTTCTTTTTCAATTTTTTTTTCTTCATTTTCTTTTTCACTCACTATTTTTATTTCTTTTTCTTTTTCACTACAATGTGCGGATGACACGAAAGAATCAAAGAGATAATCATTTGGCTCAAAGAAAGAGAAAATATTTTCATAAGCTTCTCGTCCATTTCTTCGAGAACAATCCTTTGGGAAGGACTTCTTTGAAGCATACGAGGAATAGCTCGTCCTTTCTCGCTCATCTCGAGTGATTTTTGACTCGAAGTTTTCTTCTCGCGGTCTCGAAAGCCTTGTTGAATAGGAGTCTTGATATGTGTCTCTTCTCGAATAATGTCGTCGTGATGAACTTAACTCTATTTCTCGACTCGGTGTAGTTTGCTTCCGTCGGGCTTTTTCCTCCACTCGGTCCAAACGTCTTTTTAATGGGCTTAGTTTTTCCTCCAATATTCGGCCCATCTCGTTCACCAAGTATTGAAATTCATCGGTAGAGAATTCTTCTTGAGACATGATTCAAGAAAATGTTAGAAAATCGAAAGATAGAATAAATAGTAAATGAACCTCACCAATTCAAAATCCTCACCAATCTCTCACAAAGAAATAATGATTTTCACTCGCACTCGTGTTTACACTCTTCTAGGCTTTTTCTTTGATGTAAAACACACGTGCCTTTTACCTCTCGACCTCGTCTCACAATTTCGTAATTCGTCTCGATAGACTTAATTTGCTGCTTGAGGGTCGGTTTCAAAATAGGTTACAAAGGAATGATGTGGGTGTAAGGTAGGCTAAACAAAATAAAATCAAGGCTAAGTGTGGCGTTGGGATGGGTAAATAATGGTAGGAAGGGAAACTTGATGATCGGAACAAATAAGAGAGAAAAATAAAATAAAAACTCGCAAGACTTTTCACTTTTTTTTTTAACTTGATTTTTTTTTTGGTCACCTTTTTTTTTTTTTTTTGCTCGATTTTTTTTTTCACTTTTTTTTTTCACTTTTTTTTTTTGAATTTTTTTTTTCAATCAATTTTTTTTTTCGAATTTTTTTTTGATTTTTTTTGTTACTCCAATACAATAGTAAGCTAAATACAAGGGGAAAAAAATTTAAATTACAACTCAAACTTTTTTTTTTGATTTTTTTTTTCACGTTTCGAACCTATTCCGAGCTTGATACGAACATCGGTACTCCTCGTTTTAGTAGCTCTGATACCAAATGATGTGATCCGGCTCGGTTGATTGAGTCGATTCACTTGATTGCCCGATCGTCGACGAGAAGTTCATTCGAAATTGTTTTAAGATGAAGATTGTTTTCAGTTTAAGCGGAAGACTTTTAAAAGGGTTCAAAAGATAGGCTAAATTCGGATATTGTGTAGATTCGGTTTAATAAGAAAAGAAATAAAGCTTATATTTAATAAATAGGATGGAGATGAAAAAAATGAACTTAAGTATTAAGAACGATTCAATACTATGCAAAGTATTGCCCCGGGACTTATATTGCTTAAGGTGAAATTTGATGAAGGATAGAAGCGAACCTTGACCCAATACCTATATAGAGGTAAGAACCAAAGGTATAAAAATATGGTTGAACGCCACACCGATTCGGTGATAAGTTCAATGGAGTTCGGATTGACACCACTAGCAAGCTAGATAAGTCGCTTCGAGACTCGAACGAAAGAAGAGAGGAGGTAACCTCACAAGAACAATAGTTCATTCAAAAATTTGACAAAAAGTCCT
The DNA here is from genome assembly GCF_007990345.1 of Gossypium hirsutum. NCBI lineage: Eukaryota > Viridiplantae > Streptophyta > Magnoliopsida > Malvales > Malvaceae > Gossypium > Gossypium hirsutum. The sequence continues at coordinate 54,774 of NW_024402775.1, forward strand.
TTTACAAAATGAAATAGCAAACTATTTATAGACTAAGTACTAGCTAGCCGAATGGTCATCTTCATGGCTAAGCAAATTAAGCTAGAAAATTCTAGAATTGAAGCATTAAGTTGTTGTAGCTAAATTCAGCTGATTGAAGTCCAATAGGCAGCTTCTTGACTAAGCAAATGAACTTGGAATGCTTGGAAAGGTGCATGACAGCAGCTAGGTTCGGCCAATGAGCTTAAATGAGCTCATTAAGATGCAACTCTTGGCTGAAAAAATACCAGCATTAAAGGAGAACGTGAATGGCCAAAATAAGTGTGAAAAGTCAGCCTTGAAGAGTCCTTTAGGTGTGAACATGGCCAACTGAATAGACATGGGTGTGAACTCCAAGTGTGAACGGCATTATGCTGTTTTGGGGAATGAATTCGGTCAGCTGAACATTCACTTGAAGATCCATGTATGTGTCATCAAGTTCATTGAATCTGATGTGAATGCACCTTGCTAAATGTCTCTTCCAAATTCGGCTCACTTGAGGGCTGATGAATGCATGGGATGCCAATAGCTTTGTCTAGATTCGGCCAAGGTGTGAATGGACACTTCAAAAGATATCTTTTGGCCGAATAGGTGCATAGGAAATTCAATGGTCAGCCACCGATGCATGTAGGTGGATATTCATGCACTCTTCCATTCATTGTATTGAATCATTCATGCATCATCTTTAAGGCAACCATTCGTTGTAGGTAGTCATGCATGTACCCGAACATACATTGAACCAGAAATGTTCATGAATCCTCATTAATTGTGTTCCCACATGTGGATGTACCTACAAAAGATATAAACAAATTAGATTCAAGGTACATTCAGCTTAAATTAAATAATATCAAGACATATTTAACAAATTAAAATAAAGACATAAATAAAATATAATTAATAATAAATTCGGCTAGCTCAATGATAGTCAAAATTCTTGATGAGCTGAATTGAGCTAGAAAATTCAGTTATGAGCTGTAGTAAAAATAATTAAAATAAAACTATCACTCAAATTATTCAAATAATAAAATTAACGAGCTGGAAAGAAGCTAAATTGAGCTCGATTGAGCTGACTTGAGCTCGAGTGAGCTGGAAACGAGCTAAACGGAGCTCAACGAAAAGAAATTGAACTATTTCAGCTTGCATGGATTTGCAAGCAATGCTTAGGGAGCTGGTCCAAAAGTGTGCCCAAGGCGTGGCCGTATCATATATGCACATGTATCATCACCATCAAGGAAGCTTAATTAATTTTACAAACAGTGACTCCACTATAGCGAGCCCAGCTAGCTCACACGGAACTTGACTTCTTTACAACCCCTAGAAGTCAGCCTAAGAAAATTATTAGCAACTTATTATTGAATGTCATAAGACAAGTTTGAGTCTTGGGGCATTGAAACCATGTTATATGCACATGTATCATCACCATCAAAGAAGCTTAATTCATTTTACAAATAGTGACTCCACTATAGCGAGCCCAACTAGCTCACATGTAACTTGACTTGTTTACACCCCCAAAAGACTACCAAAGAAAATTATTCGCAACTTATCATTGAAGGTTATAAGACAAGTTTGAGTCTTGGGCATTGAAACCATGTTATAGCATATATATCATCACCATCAAAGAAGCTTAATCATTTTACAAACTGTGACTCACTATAGAGAGCCCAACTAACTCACATGGAACTTGACTTGTTTACACCCCTAGAAGACTGCCAAAGAAAATTATTAGCAACTTATTATTGAAGGTCATAAGACAAGTTTGATTCTTGGGGATTGAAACATGTTATATGCACATGTATCATCACCATCGAAGAAGCTTAACTTATTTTACAAACAGTGACTCCGCTATAGCGAGCCCAACAAGCTCACATGTAACTTGACTTGTTTACACCCCTAGAAGGTGCCTAAGAAAATTATTAGCAACTTATTATTGAAGGTCATAAGACAAGTTTGAGTCTTGGGAATTGAAACCATGTTATATGCACATGTATCATCACCATCAAAGAAGCTTAATTCATTTTACAAATAGTGACTCCACTATAGCGAGCCCAACTAGCTCACATGTAACTTGACTTGTTTACACCCCAAAAGACTGCCAAAGAAAATAATTAGCTACTTATTATTGAAGTCATAAGACAAGTTTGAGTCTTGGGGCATTGAAACCATGATATATGCACATGTATCATCACCATCAAAGAAGCTTAATTCATTTTACAAACAGTGACTCCACTATAGCGAGCCCAACAAGCTCACTTGTAACTTGACTTGTTTACACCCCTAGAAGACTGCCAGAGAAAATTATTAGCAACTTATTATTGAAGGTCATACGACAAGTTTGAGACTTCGGGCATGGAAACCATGTTATTTGCACATGTATCATCACCATCAATGAAGCTTCATTAATTTTACAAACAGTGACTCCACTATAGCGAGCCCAACTAGCTCACATGAACTTGACTGTTTACACCCCTAGAAGTCAGCCTAAGAAAATTATTAGCAACTTATTATTGAAGGTCATAAGACAAGTTTGAGTCTTGGGCATTGAAACCATTTATATGCAC
>NW_024402775.1:57849-79072 GCF_007990345.1 Gossypium hirsutum
ATTGTCCTTGTAAAATGCACTTAGCCTTCTTTGGATGTATGATAACATGTGTGCTTCAAACATGGTTCAATGCAAACTCAAAACTGTCTTATGACTTAAATAAGTTCTAATAATTTCTAGGCCAGTCTCCAGGGGTGTAACAAGTCAAGTTACATGTGAGCTAGTTGGGGCTTCGCTATACGTGAGTCACTGTTTGTAAAATGAATTAAGCTTCTTTGATGGTGAGGATAACATTTCATATAAATGGTTTCAATGCCCCCAAGACTTAAACTTGTCTTATGACCCTTAAGAATAAGTTGCTAATAATTTTTCTGAGGCACTCTTCTAGGGGTGAAACAAGTCAAGTTACATGTGAGCTAGTTGGACTCGCTATAGTGGAGTCAATGTTGAAAATGAATTAAGCTTCTTTGATGGGATGATACATGTGCATATAACATTGGTTTCAATGCCCCAAGACTCAAATTCCTCTTATGACCTTCATAATAAGTTGCTAATAATTTTCTTAGGCAGCGTTCTAGGGGTGTAAACAAGTCAAGTACGTGTGAGCTAGTTGGCTCGCTATAGTGAATCAGTATTTGTAAAATGAATTAAGCTTCTTTGATGTGATGATACATTTGCAGATAACATGGTTTCAATGCCCCAAGACTCAAACTTGTCCTTATGACCTTGAATAATAAGTTGCTAATAATTTTCTTAGGCAGGCTTCTAGGGGTGTAAACAAGTCAAGTTACATGTGAGCTAGTTGGGCTCGCTATAGTGAGAGTCACTATTTAAAAATGAATTAAGTTCTTTGATGGTGATGATACATGTCCATATAACATGGTTTCAATGCCCCCAAGACTCAACTTGTCTTATGACCTTCAATAATAAGTTGCTAAAAATTTTCTTAGCAGTCTTCAGGGGTGTGAACAAGTCAAGTTACATGTGAGCTAGTTGGCTCCGCTATAGTGAGTCACTGTTTGTAAAAATGAATTAAGCTTCTTTGATGGTGATGATACATGTGCATATAACATGGTTTCAATGCCCAAGACTCAAACTTGTCCTTGACCTTCAATAATAAGTGCTAATATTTTCCTTAGGCACGTTCTTTAGGGTGTAAACCAAGTGCATAGTTTAATTGTGAGCTGTTTGGGCTCCGCTTCCATGTGGAGTTCAATGTTTGTAAAATGAATTAAGCTTCTTTGATGGATGATGATACATGTGCATATAACATGGTTTCAATGCCCAAGACTCAAACTTGTCTATGACCTTAATAATAAGTTGCTAATAATTTTCATAGGCAGTCTTCTAGGGGTGTAAACAAGTCAATTACATGTGAGCTGTTGGGCTCGCTATAGTGGAGTCACATTTGTAAATGAATTAAGCTTCTTTGATGTGATGATACATGTGCATATAACATGGTTTCAATGCCCAAGACTCAAACTTGTCTTATACTTCAATAAAAGTTGCTAATAATTTTCTTAGGCAGCTTCTAGGGGTGTAAACAAGTCAAGTTACAATGTGAGCTAGTTGGGCTCGCTATAGTGGAGTCACAGTTTGTAAAATGAATTAAGCTTCTTTGATGGTGATGATACATGTGCATATAACATGGTTTCAATGCCCCAAGACTCAAACTTGTCTATGACCTTAATAATAAGTTGCTAATAATTTCTTAGGCAGCCTTCCAGGGGTGTAAACAAGTCAAGTTACATGTGAGCTAGTTGGGCTCGCTATAGTGAGTCAGTTTGTAAAATGAATTAAGCTTCTTTGATGGTGATGATACATGTGCATATAACATGGTTTTCAATCCCAAGATCAACTTGTCTATGACCTTAAAATAGTTGCTAAAATTTCTTAGGCAGTCTTCTAGGGGTGTAAACAAGTCAAGTTACATGTGAGCTGTTGGGCTCGCTATAGTGGAGTCAATGTTTGTAAAATGAATTAAGCTTCTTTGATGGAGATGATACATGTGCATATAACATTGTTTCAATGCCCAAGAGTCAAACTTGTCTTATACCTTCAATAATAAGTTGCTAATAATTTCTTAGGAGTGTTCTAGGGTGTAAACAAGTCAAGTTACTGTGAGCTAGTTGGGCTCGCTATAGTGGAGTCACTATTTGTAAAAATGAATTAAGCTTCTTTGATGGTGATGATACATGTGCAGATAACATGGTTTCAATGCCCCAAGACTAAAACTTGTCTTATGACCTTCAATAATAAGTTGCTAATAATTTCTTAGGCAGTCTTCTAGGGGTGTAAACAATCAAGTTACATGTGAGCTAGTTGGGCTCGCTATAGTGAGTCATTTGTAAAAAGAATTAAGCTTCTTTGATGGTGATGATACATGTGCATTAACATGGTTTCAATGCCCCAAGACTCAAACTTGTCCTATGACCTTCACTAATAAGTTGCTAATAATTTCTTAGGCAGCGTTCTAGGGTGTAAACAAGTCAAGTTACATGTGAGCTAGTTGGGCTCGCTATAGTGGTCACTGTTTGTAAAATGAATTAAGCTTCTTTGATGGTGATGATACATGTGCATATAACATGGTTTCAATGCCCCAAGACTCAAACTTGTCTTATGACCTTTAATAATAAGTTGCTAATAATTTTCTGAGGCATCTTCTAGGGGTGTAAACAAGTCAAGTTACATGTGAGCTAGTTGGGCTCGCTATAGTGGAGTCAATGTTGTAAAATGAATTAAGCTTCTTTGATGGAGATGATACATGTGCATATAACATGTTTCAATGCCCCAAGACTCAAACTTGTCTTATGACCTTCAATAATAAGTTGCTAATAATTTCTAGGCAGTCTTGTAGGGGTGTAAACAAGTCAAGTTCATGTGAGCTAGTTGGGCTCGCTATAGTGATCACTATTTGTAAAATGAATTAAGCTTCTTTGATGGTGATGATACATGTGCAAATAACATGGTTTCAATGCCCAAGACTAAAACTTGTCTTATGACCTTGAATAATAAGTTGCTAATAATTTTCTTAGGCAGGCTTCTAGGGGTGTAAACAAGTCAAGTTACATGTGAGCTAGTTGGGCTCGCTATAGTGGAGTCACTATTTTAAAATGAATTAAGGTTCTTTGATGGCGATGATACATGTGCATATAACATGGTTTCAATGCCCCAAGACTCAAACTTGTCCTATGACCTTCAATAATAAGTTGCTAATAATTTCCTTAGGCAGCGTTCTAGGGGTGTAAACAAGTGAAGTTACATGTGAGCTGGTTGGGCTCGCTATGGTGGAGTTTCTGTTTGTAAAATGAATTAAGCTTCTTTGATGGTGATGATACATGTGCATATAACATGGTTCAATGCCCAAGACTCAAACTTGTCTTATGACCTTTAATAATAAGTTGCTAATAATTTTCTTAGGGCAGTTTCTAGGGGTGTAAACAAGTCAAGTTACATGTGAGCTAGTTGGGCTCGCTATAGTGGAGTCAATGTTTGTAAAATGAATTAAGCTTCTTTGATGGTGATGATACATGTGCATATAACATTGTTTCAATGCCCCAAGACTCAAACTTGTCTTATGACTTCAATAATAAGTTGCTAATAATTTTCTAGGAGTGTTCTAGGGGTGTAAACAAGTCAAGTTACATGTGAGCTAGTTGGGCTCGCTATAGTGAGTCACTATTTGTAAAATGAATTAAGCTTCTTTGATGGTGATGATACATGTGCATATAACATGGTTTCAATGCCCAAGACTCAAACTTGTCTTATACCTTCATAATAAGTTGCTAATAATTTTCTTAGGCAGTCTTCTAGGGGTGTAAACAAGTCAAGTTACATGTGAGCTAGTTGGGCTCGCTATAGTGAGTCACTGTTGTAAAATGAATTAAGCTTCTTTGATGGTGATGATACATGTGCATATAACATGGTTTCAATGCCCCAAGACTCAAACTTGTCCTATGACCTTCACTAATAAGTTGCTAATAATTTTCTTAGGCAGCGTTCTAGGGGTGTAAACAAGTCAAGTTACATGTGAGCTAGTTGGGGCTCGCTATAGTGGAGTCACTATTTGTAAAATGAATTAAGCTTCTTTGATGGTGATGATACATGTGCATATAACATGGTTTCAATGCCCCAAGACTCAAACTTGTCTTATGACCTTCAATAATAAGTTGCTAATAATTTTCTTAGGCAGTCTTCTAGGGGTGTAAACAAGTCAAGTTACATGTGAGCTAGTTGGGCTCGCTATAGTGGAGTCACGTTTGTAAAATGAATTAAGCTTCTTTGATGTGATGATACATGTGCATATAACATGGTTTCAATGCCCCAAGACTCAAACTTGTCTTATGACCTTCATAATAAGTTGCTAATAATTTTCTTAGGCAGCGTTCTAGGGGTGTAAACAAGTCAAGTTACATGTGAGCTAGTTGGGCTCGCTATAGTGGAGTCACTGTTTGTAAAATGAATTAAGCTTCTTTGATGGTGATGATACATGTGCATATAACATGGTTTCAATGCCCCAAGACTCAAACTTGTCTTATGACCTTAAGAATAAGTTGCTAATAATTTTCTTAGGCAGTCTTCTAGGGGTGTAAACAAGTCAAGTTACATGTGAGCTAGTTGGGCTCGCTATAGTGGAGTCAATGTTTGTAAAATGAATTAAGCTTCTTTGATGGAGATGATACATGTGCATTAACATGGTTTCAATGCCCCAAGACTCAAACTTGTCTTATGACCTTCAATAATAAGTTGCTAATAATTTTCTAGGCACTCTTCTAGGGGTGTAAACAAGTCAAGTTACATGTGAGCTAGTTGGGCTCGCTATAGTGAGTCACTATTTGTAAAATGAATTAAGCTTCTTTGATGGTGATGATACATGTGCAAATAACATGGTTTCAATGCCCAAGACTAAACTTGTCTTATGACCTTGAATAATAAGTTGCTAATAATTTTCTTAGGCAGGCTTCTAGGGTGTAAACAAGTCAAGTTACATGTGAGCTAGTTGGGCTCGCTATAGTGGAGTCATGTTTGTAAAATGAATTAAGCTTCTTTGATGGTGATGATACATGTGCATATAACATGGTTTCAATGCCCAAGACTCAAACTTGTCTATGACCTTAATAATAAGTTGCTAATAATTTTCTAGGCACGTTCTAGGGGTGTAAACAAGTCAAGTTACATGTGAGCTAGTTGGGCTCGCTATAGTGGAGTCACTATTTGTAAAATGAATTAAGCTTCTTGATGGTGATGATACATGTGCATATAACATGGTTTCAATGCCCAAGACTCAAACTTGTCTTATGACCTTCAATAATAAGTTGCTAATAATTTTCTTAGGCAGTCTTCTAGGGGTGTAAACAAGTCAAGTTACATGTGAGCTAGTTGGGCTCGCTATAGTGAGTCACAGTTTGTAAAATGAATAAGCTTCTTTGATGGTGATGATACATGTGCATATAACATGGTTTCAATGCCCCAAGACTCAAACTTGTCTTATGACCTTAATAATAAGTTGCTAATAATTTTCTTAGGCAGGTTCTAGGGGTGTAAACAAGTCAAGTTACATGTGAGCTAGTTGGGCTCGCTATAGTGGAGTCACTTTTGTAAAATGAATTAAGCTTCTTTGATGGTGATGATACATGTGCATATAACATGGTTTCAATGCCCCAAGACTCAAACTTGTCTTATGACCTTTAATAATAAGTTGCTAATAATTTCTTAGGCAGCTCTTCTAGGGGTGTAAACAAGTCAAGTTACATGTGAGCTAGTTGGGCTCGCTATAGTGGAGTCACTGTTTGTAAAATGAATTAAGCTTCTTTGATGGTGATGATACATGTGCATATAACATGGTTTCAATGCCCAAGACTCAAACTTGTCTATGACCTTCAATAATAAGTTGCTAATAATTTTCTTAGGCAGTCTTCTAGGGGTGTAAACAAGTCAAGTTACATGTGAGCTAGTTGGGCTCGCTATAGTGGAGTCACATTTGTAAAATGAATTAAGCTTCTTTGATGGTGATGATACATGTGCATATAACATGGTTTCAATGCCCCAAGACTCAAACTTGTCTTATGACCTTAATAATAAGTTGCTAATAATTTTCTTAGGCAGCTTTCTAGGGGTGTAAACAAGTCAAGTTACATGTGAGCTAGTTGGGCTCGCTATAGTGGATCACTATTTGTAAAATGAATTAAGCTTCTTTGATGGTGATGATACATGTGCATATAACATGGTTTCAATGCCCCAAGACTCAAACTTGTCTTATGACCTTCAATAATAAGTTGCTAATAATTTTCTTAGGGCAGTCTTCTAGGGGTGTAAACAAGTCAAGTTACATGTGAGCTAGTTGGGCTCGCTATAGTGGAGTCACTATTTGTAAAATGAATTAAGCTTCTTTGATGGTGATGATACATGTGCATATAACATGGTTTCAATGCCCCAAGACTCAAACTTGTCTATGACCTTCAATAATAAGTTGCTAATAATTTTCTAGGAGTGTTCTAGGGGTGTAAACAAGTCAAGTTACATGTGAGCTAGTTGGGCTCGCTATAGTGGAGTCATGTTTGTAAAATGAATTAAGCTTCTTTGATGGTGATGATACATGTGCATATAACATGGTTTCAATGCCCCAAGATCAAACTTGTCTTATGACCTTCAATAATAAGTTGCTAATAATTTTCTTAGGAGGTTCTAGGGGTGTAAACAAGTCAAGTTACATGTGAGCTAGTTGGGCTCGCTATAGTGGAGTCACTATTTGTAAAATGAATTAAGCTTCTTTGATGGTGATGATACATGTGCATATAACATGGTTTCAATGCCCAAGACTCAAACTTGTCTTATGACCTTCAATAATAAGTTGCTAATAATTTTCTTAGGCAGTCTTCTAGGGGTGTAAACAAGTCAAGTTACATGTGAGCTAGTTGGGCTCGCTATAGTGGAGTCACATTTGTAAAATGAATTAAGCTTCTTTGATGGTGATGATACATGTGCATATAACATGGTTTCAATGCCCCAAGACTCAAACTTGTCCTATGACCTTCAATAATAAGTTGCTAATAATTTTCTTAGGCAGCTTCTAGGGGTGTAAACAAGTCAAGTTACATGTGAGCTAGTTGGGCTCGCTATAGTGGAGTCACTGTTTGTAAAATGAATTAAGCTTCTTTGATGGTGATGATACATGTGCATATAACATGTTTCAATGCCCCAAGACTCAAACTTGTCTTATGACCTTAATAATAAGTTGCTAATAATTTTCTTAGGCAGTCTTCTAGGGGTGTAAACAAGTCAAGTTACATGTGAGCTAGTTGGGCTCGCTATAGTGAGTCACTGTTTGTAAAATGAATTAAGCTTCTTTGATGGTGATGATACATGTGCATATAACATGGTTTCAATGCCCAAGACTCAAACTTGTCTTATGACCTTCAATAATAAGTTGCTAATAATTTTCTTAGGCAGTCTTCTAGGGGTGTAAACAAGTCAAGTACATGTGAGCTAGTTGGGCTCGCTATAGTGGAGTCACTATTTGTAAAATGAATTAAGCTTCTTTGATGGTGATGATACATGTGCATATACATGGTTTCAATGCCCAAGATCAAACTTGTCTATGACCTTCAATAATAAGTTGCTAATAATTTTCTTAGGCAGTGTTCTAGGGGTGTAAACAAGTCAAGTTACATGTGAGCTAGTTGGGCTCGCTATAGTGGAGTCATGTTTGTAAAATGAATTAAGCTTCTTGATGGTGATGATACATGTGCATATAACATGGTTTCAATGCCCAAGACTCAAACTTGTCTATGACCTTTAATAATAAGTTGCTAATAATTTTCTTGGGGTGTTCTAGGGGTGTAAACAAGTCAAGTTACATGTGAGCTAGTTGGGCTCGCTATAGTGGAGTCAATGTTTGTAAAATGAATTAAGCTTCTTTGATGGGATGATACATGTGCATATAACATGGTTTCAATGCCCCAAGACTCAAACTTGTCTTATGACCTTCAATAATAAGTTGCTAATAATTTTCTTAGGCAGTGTTCTAGGGGTGTAAACAAGTCAAGTCCGTGTGAGCTAGTTGGGCTCGCTATAGTGAATCACTATTTGTAAAATGAATTAAGCTTCTTTGATGGTGATGATACATGTGCAGATAACATGGTTTCAATGCCCAAGACTCAAACTTGTCTTATGACCTTGAATAATAAGTTGCTAATAATTTTCTTAGGCAGTCTTCTAGGGGTGTAAACAAGTCAAGTTACATGTGAGCTAGTTGGGCTCGCTATAGTGGAGTCATTTTGTAAAATGAATTAAGCTTCTTTGATGGTGATGATACATGTGCATATAACATGGTTTCAATGCCCCAAGACTCAAACTTGTCTTATGACCTTCAATAATAAGTTGCTAATAATTTTCTTGGCAGTCTTCTAGGGGTGTAAACAAGTCAAGTTACATGTGAGCTAGTTGGGCTCGCTATAGTGGAGTCACTGTTTGTAAAATGAATTAAGCTTCTTTGATGGTGATGATTCATGTGCATCTAACATGGTTTCAATGCCCAAGACTCAAACTTGTCTTATGACCTTCAATAATAAGTTGCTAATAATTTCTTAGGCAGCCTTCTAGGGGTGTAACAAGTCAAGTTACATGTGAGCTAGTTGGGCTCGCTATAGTGAGTCACTGTTTGTAAAATGAATTAAGCTTCTTTGATGGTGATGATACATGTGCATATAACATGGTTTCAATGCCCCAAGACTCAAACTTGTCTATGACCTTGAATAATAAGTTGCTAATAGTTTTCTTAGGCAGGCTTCTAGGGGTGTAAACAAGTCAAGTTACATGTGAGCTAGTTGGGCTCGCTACAGTGGAGTCACTATTTAAAAAATGAATTAAGGTTCTTTGATGGTGATGATACATGTGCATATAACATGGTTCAATGCCCCAAGACTCAAACTTGTCTTATGACCTTCAATAATAAGTTGCTAATAATTTTCTTAGGCAGTGTTCTAGGGGTGTAAACAAGTCAAGCTCCGTGTGAGCTAGTTGGGCTCGCTATAGTGGAGTCACTATTTGTAAAATGAGTTAAGCTTTTTGATGGTGATGATACATGTGCATATAACATGGTTTCAATGCCCAAGACTCAAACTTGTCCTATGACCTTCAATAATAAGTTGCTAATAATTTCCTTAGGCAGTGTTCTAGGGGTGTAAACAAGTGAAGTTACATGTGAGCTGGTTGGGCTCGCTATGTGGAGTGATGATACATTATAACATGGTTTCAATTCTCCAAGACTCAACCTTGTATTATGAGCTTCAATAATAAGTTGCTTCCAGGTGTGTGAACAAGTCAAGTTACATGTGAGCTAGTTGGGCTCGCTATAGTGGAGTCACTATTTGTAAAATGAATTAAGCTTCTTTGATGGTAATGATACATGTGCATATAACATGGTTTCAATGCCCCAAGACTCAAACTTGTCCTATGACCTTAATAATAAGTTGCTAATAATTTTCTTAGGCAGTCTTCTAGGGGTGTAAACAAGTCAAGTTACATGTGAGCTAGTTGGGCTCGCTATAGTGGAGTCACTATTTAAAAAATGAATTAAGGTTCTTTGATGGTGATGATACATGTGCATATAACATGGTTTCAATGCCCCAAGACTCAAACTTGTCTTATGACCTTGAATAATAAGTTGCTAATAATTTTCTGGGCAGTCTTCCAGGGGTGTGAACAAGTCAAGTTACTGTGAGCTAGTTGGGCTCGCTATAGTGGAGTCAGTTTTGTAAAATGAATTAAGCTCTTTGATGGTGATGATACATGTGCATATAACATGGTTTCAATGCCCAAGACTCAAACTTGTCTATGACCTTAATAATAAGTTGCTAATAATTTTCTTGGGAGTGTTCTAGGGGTGTAAACAAGTCAAGTTACATGTGAGCTAGTTGGGCTCGCTATAGTGGAGTCACTGCCCAAGACGCAAACTTGTCTTATGACTTTAAGAATAAGTTGTAATAATTTTCTGAGGCACTTTCTAGGGGTGTAAACAAGTCAAGTTACATGTGAGCTAGTTGGGCTCGCTATAGTGGAGTCAATGTTGTAAAATGAATTAAGCTTCTTTGATGGAGATGATACATGTGCATATAACATTGTTTCAATGCCCCAAGAGTCAAACTTGTCTTATGACCTTCAATAATAAGTTGCTAATAATTTTCTTAGGTAGTGTTCTAGGGGTGTAAACAAGTCAAGCTCTGTGAGCAGTTGGGCTCGCTATAGTGAATCACTATTTGTAAAATGAATTAAGCTTCTTTGATGGTGATGATACATGTGCAGATAACATGGTTTCAATGCCTCAAGACTAAAACTTGTCTTATGACCTTGAATAATAAGTTGCTAATAATTTTCTTAGGCAGGCTTTAGGGGTGTAAACAAGTCAAGTTACATGTGAGCTAGTTGGGCTCGCTATAGTGGAGTCATTTTGTAAAAATGAATTAAGTTCTTTGATGGTGATGATACATGTGCATATAACATGGTTTCAATGCCTCAAGACTCAAACTTGTCTTATGACCTTCAATAATAAGTTGCTAATAATTTTCTTGGGCAGTCTTCCAGGGGTGTAAACAAGTCAAGTTACATGTGCGCTAGTTGGGCTCGCTATAGTGGAGTCACTATTTGTAAAATGAATAAGCTTCTTTGATGGTGATGATACATGTGCATCTAACATTTTGAATGCCCCAAGACTCAAACTTGTCTTATGACCTTCAATAATAAGTTGCTAATAATTTTCTTAGGCAGCCTTCTAGGGGTGTAAACAAGTCAAGTTACATGTGAGCTAGTTGGGCTCGCTATAGTGGAGTCACTGTTTGTAAAATGATTAAGCTTCTTTGATGGTGATGATACATGTGCATATAACATGGTTTCAATGCCCCAAGACTCAAACTTGTCTTATGACCTTCAATAATAAGTTGCTAATAATTTTCTAGGCAGTCTTCCAGGGGTGTAAACAAGTCAAGTTACATGTGAGCTAGTTGGGCTCGCTATAGTGGTGTCACTATTTGTAAAATGAATTAAGCTTCTTTGATGGTGATGATACATGTGCATATAACATGGTTTCAATGCCCCAAGACTCAAACTTGTCCTATGACCTTAATAATAAGTTGCTAATAATTTTCTTAGGCAGCTTCTAGGGGTGTAAACAAGTCAAGTTACATGTGAGCTAGTTGGGCTCGCTATAGTGGAGTCACTATTTAAAATGAATTAAGTTCTTTGATGGTGATGATACATGTGCATATAACATGGTTTCAATGCCCCAAGACTCAAACTTGTCTTATGACCTTCAATAATAAGTTGCTAATAATTTTCTTGGGCAGTCTTCCAGGGGTGTAACAAGTCAAGTTACTGTGAGCTAGTTGGGCTCGCTATAGTGGAGTCACTGTTTGTAAAATGAATTAAGCTTCTTTGTGGTGATGATACTGTGCATATAACATGGTTTAATGCCCAAGACTCAAACTTGTCTATGACCTTAATAATAAGTTGCTAATAATTTTCTTAGGCAGCTTCTAGGGTGTAAACAAGTCAGTTACATGTGAGCTAGTTGGGCTGCTATAGTGGAGTCACTGTTTGTAAAATGAATTAAGCTTTTTGATGGTGATGATACATGTGCATATAACATGGTTTCAAGCCCAAGACTCAAACTTGTCCTATGACCTTCAATAATAAGTTGCTAATAATTTCCTTAGGCAGTGTTCTAGGGGTGTAAACAAGTGAAGTTACATGTGAGCTGGTTGGGCTCGCTATGGTGGAGTTTCTGTTTGTAAAATGAATTAAGCTTCTTTGATGGTGATGATACATGTGCATATAACATGGTTTCAATATCCCAAGACTCAAACTTGTCTCATGACCTTAATAATAAGTTGCTAATAATTGTCTTGGGAGTGTTCTAGGGGTATACAGTCAAGTTACATGTGAGCTAGTTGGCTCACTATAGTGGAGTCACTGCCCAAGACTCAAACTTGTCTTATGACCTTTAAAATAAGTTGGTAATAATTTTCTGAGGCACTCTTCTAGGGGTGTAAACAAGTCAAGTTACATGTGAGCTAGTTGGGCTCGCTATAGTGGAGTCACTGTTTGTAAAATGAGTTAAGCTTCTTTGATGGTGATGATACATGTGCATATAACATGGTTTCAATTCTCCAAGACTCAAACTTGTCTTATGACCTTCAATAATAAGTTGCTAATAATTTCTTAGGCAGTCTTCAGGGGTGTAACAAGTCAAGTTACATGTGAGCTAGTTGGGCTCGCTATAGTGGTGTCACTATTTGTAAAATGAATTAAGCTTCTTTGATGGTGATGATACATGTGCAGATAACATGGTTTCAATGCCCAAGACTAAACTTGTCTTATGACCTTGAATAATAAGTTGCTAATAATCTTCTTAGGCAGGCTTCTAGGGGTGTAAACAAGTCAAATTACATGTGAGCAAGTTGGGCTCGCTATAGTGGAGTCATTATTTAAAAAAGGAATTAAGGTTCTTTGATGGTGATGATACATGTGCATATAACATGGTTTCAATGCCCCAAGACTCAAACTTGTCTTATGACCTTCAATAATAAGTTGTTAATAATTTTCTTCGGCAGTCTTCCAGGGGTGTAAACAAGTCAAGTTACATGTGAGCTAGTTGGGCTCGCTATAGTGGTGTCACAGTTTGTAAAATGAATTAAGCTTCTTTGATGGTGATGATACATGTACATATACCATGGTTTCAATGCCCAAGACACAAACTTGTCCTATGACCTTCAATAATAAGTTGCTAATAATTTCCTTAGGCAGCGTTCTGGGGTGTAAACTAGTGAAGTTACATGTGAGCTGGTTGGGCTCGCTATGTGGAGTTTCTGTGTGTAAAATGAATTAAGCTTCTTTGATGGTGATGATACATGTGCATATAACATGGTTTCAATGTCCCAAGACTCAAACTTGTCTCATGACCTTTAATAATAAGTTGCTAATAATTTTCTGTGGGAGTGTTCTAGGGGTGTAAACAAGTCAAGTTACATGTGAGCTAGTTGGGCTCGCTATAGTGGAGTCACTCGTAAAATGAATTAAGTTCTTTGATGGTGATGATACATGTGCATATAACATGGTTTCAATGCCCCAAGACTCAAACTTGTCTTATAACATTCAATAATTAGTTGCTAATAATTTTCTTAGGCAGTCTTCTAGGGGTGTAAACAAGTCAAGTTACATGTGAGCTAGTTGGGCTAGCTAAAGTGGAGTCACAGTTTGAAAAATGAATTAAGCTTCTTTGATGTTGATGATACATGTGCATGTCACATGGTTTCAATGCCCCAAGACTCAAACTTGTCCTATGACCTTCACTAATAAGTTGTTAATAATTTCCTTAGGCAGCGTTCTAGGGGTGTAAACAAGTCAAGTTACATGTGAGCTAGTTGGGCTCGCTATAGTGAGTCACTGTTTGTAAAATGAATTAAGCTTCTTTGATGGTGATGATACATGTGCATATAACATGGTTTCAATGCCCCAAGACTCAAACTTGTCTTATGACCTTTAAGAATAAGTTGGTAATAATTTTCTGAGGCACTCTTCTAGGGGTGTATACAAGTCAAGTTACATGTGAGCTAGTTGGGCTCGCTATAGTGGAGTCAATGTTTGTAAAATGAATTAAGCTTCTTTGATGGAGATGATACATGTGAATATAACATGTTTCAATGCCCCAAGAGTCAAACTTGTCTTATGACCTTCAATAATAAGTTGCTAATAATTTTCTTAGGCAGTGTTCTAGGGGTGTAAACAAGTCAAGCTCCGTGTGAGCTAGTTGGGCTCGCTATAGTGAATCACTATATGTAAAATGAATTAAGCTTCTTTGATGGTGATGATACATGTGCAGATAACATGGTTTCAATGCCTCAAGACTAAAACTTGTCTTATGACCTTGAATAATAAGTTGCTAATAATTTTCTTAGGCAGGCTTCTAGGGGTGTAAACAAGTCAAGTTACATGTGAGCTAGTTGGGCTCGCTATAGTGGTGTCACAGTTTGTAAAATGAATTAAGGTTCTTTGATGGTGATGATACATGTACATATAACATGGTTTCAATGCCCAAGACTCAAACTTGTCCTATGACCTTCAATAATAAGTTGCTAATAATTTCCTTAGGCAGCGTTCTAGGGTGTAAACAAGTGAAGTTACATGTGAGCTGGTTGGGCTCGCTCTGGTGGAGTTTCTGTTTGTAAAATGAATTAAGCTTCTTTGATGGTGATGATACATGTGCATATAACATGGTTTCAATGTCCCAAGACTCAAACTTGTCTCATGACCTTTAATAATAAGTTGCTAATAGTTTTCTTAGGGAGTGTTCTAGGGGTGTAAACAAGTCAAGTTACATGTGAGCTAGTTGGGCTCGCTATAGTGGAGTCAATATTTGTAAAATGAATTAAGGTTCTTTGATGGTGATGATACATGTGCATATAACATGGTTTCAATTCCCCAAGACTCAAACTTGTTTTATAACATTCAATAATAAGTTGCTAATAATTTTCTTAGGCAGTCTTCTAGGGTGTAAACAAGTAAGTTACATGTGAGCTAGTTGGGCTCGCTATAGTGGAGTCAATGTTTGTAAATGAATTAAGCTTCTTTGATGGAGATGATACATGTGCATATAACATTGTTTCAATGCCCAAGACTCAAACTTGTCTTATGACCTTCAATAATATGTTGCTAATAATTTTCTTAGACAGTGTTCTAGGGGTGTAAACAAGTCAAGCTCTGTTGAGCTAGTTGGGCTCGCTATAGTGAATCACTATTTGTAAAATGAATTAAGCTTCTTTGATAGTGATGATACATGTGCAGATAACATGGTTTCAATGCCCCAAGACTCAAACTTGTCTTATGACCTTGAATAATAAGTTGCTAATAATTTTCTTAGGCAGCCTTCTAGGGGTGTAAACAAGTCAAGTTACATGTGAGCTAGTTGGGCTCGCTATAGTGGAGTCACTATTTAAAAAATGAATTAAGGTTCTTTGATGGTGATGATACATGTGCATATAACATTGTTTCAATGCCCCAAGACTCAAACTTGTCTTATGACCTTCAATAATAAGTTGCTAATAATTTTCTTGGGCAGTCTTCCAGGGGTGTGAACAAGTCAAGTTACATGTGAGCTAGTTGGGCTTGCTATAGTGAGTCACTGTTTGTAAAATCAATGAAGCTTCTTTGATGGTGATGATACATGTGCATATAACATGGTTTTAATGCCCGAAGACTCAAACTTTTCTTATGACCTTCAATAATAAGTTGCTAATAATTTTCTTAGGCAGCCTTCTAGGGGTGTAAACAAGTCAAGTTACATGTGAGCTAGTTGGCTTGCTATAGTGGAGTCACTGTTTGTAAAATGAGTTAAGCTTATTTGATGGTGATGATACATGTGCATATAACATGGTTTCAATGCCCAAGACGCAAACTTGTCCTATGACCTTCAATAATAAGTTGCTAATAATTTCCTTAGGCAGCGTTCTAGGGGTGTAAATAAGTGAAGTTACATGTGAGCTGGTTGGGCTCGCTATGGTGGAGTTTCTGTTTGTAAAATGAATTAAGCTTCTTTGATGGTGATGATACATGTGCAGATAACATGGTTTCAATGCCCCAAGACTCAAACTTGTCCTATGACCTTGAATAATAAGTTGCAAATAATTTTCTTAGGCAGTCTTCTAGGGTTGTAAACAAGTCAAGTTACATGTGAGCTAGTTGGGCTCGCTAAAGTGGAGTCACAGTTTGTAAAATGAATTAAGCTTCTTTAATGTTGATGATACATGTGCATGTCACATGATTTCAATGCCCCAAGACTCAAACTTGTCTTATGACCTTCACTGATAAGTTGCTAATAATTTCCTTAGGCAGCGTTCTAGGGGTGTAAACAAGTCAAGTTACATGTGAGCTAGTTGGGCTCGCTATAGTGGAGTCAATGTTTGTAAAATGACTTAAGCTTCTTTGATGGAGATGATACATGTGCATATAACATTATTTCAATGCCCCAAGACTCAAACTTGTCTTATGACCTTCAATAATAAGTTGCTAATAATTTTCTTAGACAGTGTTCTAGGGGTGTAAACAAGTCAAGCTCCGTGTGAGCTAGTTGGGCTCGCTATAGTGAATCACTATATGTAAAATGAATTAAGCTTCTTTGATGGTGATGATACATGTGCAGATAACATGGTTTCAATGCCCCAAGACTCAAACTTGTCTTATGACCTTGAATAATAAGTTGCTAATAATTTTCTTAGGTAGCCTTCTAGGGGTGTAAACAAGTCAAGTTACATGTGAGCTAGTTGGGCTCGCTATAGTGGATTCACTATTTAAAAAATGAATTAAGGTTCTTTGATGGTGATGATACATGTGCATATAACATGGGTTCAATGCCCCAAGACTCAAACTTGTCTTATGACCTTCAATAATAAGTTGCTAATAATTTCTTGGGCAGTCTTCCAGTGGTGTGAACAAGTCAAGTTACATGTGAGCTAGTTGGGCTCGTTATAGTGAGTCACTGTTTGTAAAATGAATGAAGCTTCTTTGATGGTGATGATACATGTGCATATAACATGGTTTAATGCCCGAAGAGTCAAACTTGTCTTATGACCTTCAATAATAAGTTGCTAATAATTTTCTTAGGCAGCCTTCTAGGGGTGTAAACAAGTCAAGTTACATGTGAGCTAGTTGGGCTTGCTATAGTGGAGTCACTCTTTGTAAAATGAGTTAAGCTTATTTGATGGTGATGATTCATGTGCATATAACATGGTTTCAATGCCCCAAGACTCAAACTTGTGTTATAACATTCAATAATAAGTTGCTAATAATTTCCTTAGGCAGCGTTCTAGGGGTGTAAACAAGTGAAGTTACATGTGAGCTGGTTGGGCTCGCTATGGTGGTGTTTCTGTTTGTAAAATGAATTAAGCTTCTTTGATGGTGATGATACATGTGCATATAACATGGTTTCAACGTCCCAAGACTCAAACTTGTCTCATGACCTTTAATAATAAGTTGCTAATAATTTTCTTGGGAGTGTTCTAGGGGTGTAAACAAGTCAAGTCACATGTGAGCTAGTTGGGCTCGCTATAGTGGAGTCACTGTTTGTAAAATGAATTAAGGTTCTTTGATGGTGATGATACATGTGTATATAACATGGTTTCAATGCCCCAAGACTCAAACTTGTCTTATAACATTCAATAATAAGTTGCTAATAATTTTCTTAGGCAGCCTTCTAGGGGTGTAAACAGGTCAAGTTACATGTGAGCTAGTTGAGCTCGCTATAGTGAGTCACTGTTGGTAAAATGAATTAAGCTTCTTTGATGGTGATGATACATGTGCATATAACATGGTTTCAATGCCCCAAGACTCAAACTTGTCTTATGACCTTTAATAATAAGTTGCTAATAATTTTCTTAGGCAGTCTTCTAGGGGTGTAAACAAGTCATGTGAGCTAGTTGGGCTTGCTATAGTGAATCACTATTTGTAAAATGAATTAAGCTTCTTTGATGGTGATGATACATGTGCAGATAACATGGTTTCAATGCCCCAAGACTAAAACTTGTCTAATGACCTTGAATAATAAGTTGCTAATAATTTTCTTAGGCAGGGTTCTAGGGGTGTAAACAAGTCAAGTTACATGTGAGCTAGTTGGGCTCGCTATAGTGGAGTCACTATTTAAAAAATGAATTAAGGTTCTTTGATGGTGATGATACATGTGCATATAACATGGTTTCAATGCCCCTAGACTCAAACTTGTCTTATGACCTTCAATAATAAGTTGTTAATAATTTTCTTAGGCAGTCTTCCAGGGGTGTGAACAAGTCAAGTTACATGTGAGCTAGTTGGGCTCGCTATAGTGGTGTCACAGTTTGTAAAATGAGTTAAGCTTATTTGATGGTGATGATACATGTGTATATAACATGGTTTCAATGCCCAAGACTCAAACTTGTCCTATGACCTTCAATAATAAGTTGCTAATAACTTCCTTAGGCAGCGTTCTAGGGGTGTAAACAAGTGAAGTTACATGTGAGCTGGTTGGGCTCGCTATGGTGGAGTTTCTGTTTGTAAAATGAATTAAGCTTCTTTGATGGTGATGATACATGTGCATATAACATGGTTTCAATGTCCCAAGACTCAAACTTGTCTCATGACCTTTAATAATAAGTTGCTAATAGTTTTCTTAGGGAGTGTTCTAGGGGTGTAAACAAGTCAAGTTACATGTGAGCTAGTTGGGCTCGCTATAGTGGAGTCAATATTTGTAAAATGAATTAAGGTTCTTTGATAGTGATGATACATGTGCATATAACATGGTTTCAATGCCCCAAGACTCAAACTTGTCTTATAACATTCAATAATAAGTTGCTAATAATTTTCTTAGGCAGTCTTCTAGGGGTGTAAACAAGTCAAGTTACATGTGAGCTAGTTGGGCTCGCTATAGTGGAGTCAATGTTTGTAAAATGAATTAAGCTTCTTTGATGGAGATGATACATGTGCATATAACATTGTTTCAATGCCCCAAGACTCAAACTTGTCTTATGACCTTCAATAATAAGTTGCTAATAATTTTCTTAGACAGTGTTCTAGGGGTGTAAACCAGTCAAGCTCCGTGTGAGCTAGTTGGGCTCGCTATAGTGAATCACTATTTGTAAAATGAATTAAGCTTCTTTGATGGTGATGATACATGTGCAGATAACATGGTTTCAATGCCCCAAGACTCAAACTTGTCTTATGACCTTGAATAATAAGTTGCTAATAATTTTCTTAGGTAGCCTTCTAGGGGTGTAAACAAGTCAAGTTACATGTGAGCTAGCTGGGCTCGCTATAGTGGAGTCACTATTTAAAAAATGAATTAAGGTTCTTTGATGGTGATGATACATGTGCATATAACATGGTTTCAATGCCCCAAGACTCAAACTTGTCTTATGACCTTCAATAATAAGTTGCTAATAATTTTCTTGGGCAGTCTCCAGTGGTGTGAACAAGTCAAGTTACATGTGAGCTAGTTGGGCTCGCTATAGTGAGTCACTGTTTGTAAAATGAATGAAGCTTCTTTGATGGTGATGATACATGTGCATATAACATGGTTTTAATGCCCGAAGACTCAAACTTGTCTTATGACCTTCAATAATAAGTTGCTAATAATTTTATTAGGCAGCCTTCTAGGGGTGTAAACAAGTCAAGTTACATGTGAGCTAGTTGGGCTTGCTATAGTGGAGTCACTGTTTGTAAAATGAGTTAAGCTTATTTGATGGTGATGATACATGTGCATATAACATGGTTTCAATGCCCCAAGACTCAAACTTGCCTTATAACATTCGATAATAAGTTGCTAATAATTTCCTTAGGCAGCGTTCTAGGGGTGTAAACAAGTGAAGTTACATGTGAGCTGGTTGGGCTCGCTATGGTGGTGTTTCTGTTTGTAAAATGAAATAAGCTTCTTTGATGGTGATGATACATGTGCATATAACATGGTTTCAATGTCCCAAGACTCAAACTCGTCTCATGACCTTTAATAATAAGTTGCTAATAATTTTCTTTGGGAGTGTTCTAGGGGTGTAAACAAGTCAAGTCACATGTGAGCTAGTTGGGCTCGCTATAGTGGAGTCACTGTTTGTAAAATGAATTAAGGTTCTTTGATGGTGATGATACATGTGCATATAACATGGTTTCAATGCCCCAAGACTCAAACTTGTCTTATAACATTCAATAATAAGTTGCTAATAATTTTCTTAGGCAGCCTTCTAGGGGTGTAAACAAGTCAAGTTACATGTGAGCTAGTTGAGCTCGCTATAGTGAGTCACTGTTAGTAAAATGAATTAAGCTTCTTTGATGGTGATGATACATGTGCATATAACATGGTTTCAATGCCCCAAGACTCAAACTTGTCTTATGACCTTTAATAATAAGTTGCTAATAATTTTCTTAGGCAGTCTTCTAGTGGTGTAAACAAGTCATGTTACATGTGAGCTAGTTGGGCTTGCTATAGTGAATCACTATTTGTAAAATGAATTAAGCTTCTTTGATGGTGATGATACATGTGCAGATAACATGGTTTCAATGCCCCAAGACTCAAACTTGTCTTATGACCTTGAATAATATGTTGCTAATAATTTTCTTAGGCAGGCTTCTAGGGGTGTAAACAAGTCAAGTTACATGTGAGCTAGTTGGGCTCGCTATAGTGGAGTCACTATTTAAAAAATGAATTAAGGTTCTTTGATGGTGATGATACATGTGCATATAACATGGTTTCAATGCCCCAAGACTCAAACTTGTCTTATGACCTTCAATATTAAGGTGCTAATAATTTTCTTGGGCAGTCTTCCAGGGGTGTGAACAAGTCAAGTTACATGTGAGCTAGTTGGGCTCGCTATAGTGAGTCACTGTTTGTAAATTGAATTAAGCTTCTTTGAGGTTGATGATACATGTGCATGTAACATGGTTTCAATGCCCCAAGACTGAAACTTCTCCTATGACCTTCAATAATAAGTTGCTAATAATTTCCTTAGGCAGCGTTCTAGGGGTGTAGACAAGTGAAGTTACATGTGAGCTAGTTGGCCTTGCTATAGTGGAGTTACTGTTTGTAAAATGAATTAAGCTTCTTTGATGGTGATGATACATGTGCATATAACATGGTTTCAATGTCCCAAGACTCAAACGTGTCTCATGACCTTTAATAATAAGTTGGTAATTATTTTCTTAGGGAGTGTTCTAGGGGTGTAAACAAGTCAAGTTACATGTGAGCTAGTTGGGCTCGCTATAGTAGAGTCACTGTTTGTAAAATGAATTAAGGTTCTTTGATGGTGATGATACATTTGCATATAACATGGTTTCAATGCCTCAAGACTAAAATTTGTCTTATGACCTTGAATAATAAGTTCCTAATAATTTTCTTAGGCAGGCTTCTAGGGGTGTAAACAAGTCAAGTTACATGTGAGCTAGTTGGGCTCGCTATAGTGGAGTCATTATTTAAAAAATGAATTAAGGTTCTTTGATGGTGATGATACATGTGCATATAACATGGTTTCAATGCCCCAAGACTCAAACTTATCTTATGACCTTTAATAATAAGTTGCTAATAATTTTCTTGGGCAGTCTTCTAGGGGTGTAAACAAGTCATGTTACATGTGAGCTAGTTGGGCTTGCTATAGTGAATCACTATTTGTAAAATGAATTAAGCTTCTTTGATGGTGATGATACATGTGCAGATAACATGGTTTCAATGCTCCAAGACTCAAACTTGTCTTATGACCTTGAATAATATGTTGCTAATAATTTT
>NW_024402775.1:79572-101319 GCF_007990345.1 Gossypium hirsutum
TATCTATAGTCTTAGGCAGTGTAACAGTAAGTTACATGTGAGCTAGTTGGCTCGCTATAGTGAGTCATTTGTAAAATGAATTAAGCTCTTTGATGTGATGATACATGTGCATATAACATGGTTTCAATGCCCCAAGACTCAAACTTGTCTATGACCTTCAATAATAAGTTGCTAATAATTTCTTAGGCAGCTTCTAGGGTGTAAACAAGTCAAGTTACATGTGAGCTAGTTGGGCTCGCTATAGTGGAGTCACGTTTGTAAAATGAATTAAGCTTCTTTGATGGTGATGATACATGTGCATATAACATGGTTTCAATGCCCAAGACTCAAACTTGTCTATGACCTTAATAATAAGTTGCTAATAATTTTCTTAGGCAGCTTCTAGGGGTGTAAACAAGTCAAGTTACATGTGAGCTAGTTGGGCTCGCTATAGTGGAGTCACTGTTTGTAAAATGAATTAAGCTTCTTTGATGGTGATGATACATGTGCATATAACATGGTTTCAATGCCCAAGACTCAAACTTGTCTTATGACCTTCAATAATAAGTTGCTAATAATTTTCTTAGGCAGTCTTCTAGGGGTGTAAACAAGTCAAGTTACATGTGAGCTAGTTGGGCTCGCTATAGTGGAGTCACTGTTTGTAAAATGAATTAAGCTTCTTTGATGGTGATGATACATGTGCATATAACATGGTTTCAATGCCCCAAGACTCAAACTTGTCTATGACCTTCAATAATAAGTTGCTAATAATTTTCTTAGGCAGCTTCTAGGGGTGTAAACAAGTCAAGTTACATGTGAGCTAGTTGGGCTCGCTATAGTGGAGTCACTGTTTGTAAAATGAATTAAGCTTCTTTGATGGTGATGATACATGTGCATATAACATGGTTTCAATGCCCAAGACTCAAACTTGTCTATGACCTTCAATAATAAGTTGCTAATAATTTTCTTAGGCAGCTTCTAGGGGTGTAAACAAGTCAAGTTACATGTGAGCTAGTTGGGCTCGCTATAGTGGAGTCACTGTTTGTAAAATGAATTAAGCTTCTTTGATGGTGATGATACATGTGCATATAACATGGTTTCAATGCCCCAAGACTCAAACTTGTCTTATGACCTTCAATAATAAGTTGCTAATAATTTTCTTAGGCAGTCTTCTAGGGGTGTAAACAAGTCAAGTTACATGTGAGCTAGTTGGGCTCGCTATAGTGGAGTCACTGTTTGTAAAATGAATTAAGCTTCTTTGATGGTGATGATACATGTGCATATAACATGGTTTCAATGCCCCAAGACTCAAACTTGTCTTATGACCTTCAATAATAAGTTGCTAATAATTTTCTTAGGCAGTCTTCTAGGGGTGTAAACAAGTCAAGTTACATGTGAGCTAGTTGGGCTCGCTATAGTGGAGTCACTGTTTGTAAAATGAATTAAGCTTCTTTGATGGTGATGATACATGTGCATATAACATGGTTTCAATGCCCCAAGACTCAAACTTGTCTTATGACCTTCAATAATAAGTTGCTAATAATTTTCTTAGGCAGTCTTCTAGGGGTGTAAACAAGTCAAGTTACATGTGAGCTAGTTGGGCTCGCTATAGTGGAGTCACTGTTTGTAAAATGAATTAAGCTTCTTTGATGGTGATGATACATGTGCATATAACATGGTTTCAATGCCCCAAGACTCAAACTTGTCTTATGACCTTCAATAATAAGTTGCTAATAATTTTCTTAGGCAGTCTTCTAGGGGTGTAAACAAGTCAAGTTACATGTGAGCTAGTTGGGCTCGCTATAGTGGAGTCACTGTTTGTAAAATGAATTAAGCTTCTTTGATGGTGATGATACATGTGCATATAACATGGTTTCAATGCCCCAAGACTCAAACTTGTCTTATGACCTTCAATAATAAGTTGCTAATAATTTTCTTAGGCAGTCTTCTAGGGGTGTAAACAAGTCAAGTTACATGTGAGCTAGTTGGGCTCGCTATAGTGGAGTCACTGTTTGTAAAATGAATTAAGCTTCTTTGATGGTGATGATACATGTGCATATAACATGGTTTCAATGCCCCAAGACTCAAACTTGTCTTATGACCTTCAATAATAAGTTGCTAATAATTTTCTTAGGCAGTCTTCTAGGGGTGTAAACAAGTCAAGTTACATGTGAGCTAGTTGGGCTCGCTATAGTGGAGTCACTGTTTGTAAAATGAATTAAGCTTCTTTGATGGTGATGATACATGTGCATATAACATGGTTTCAATGCCCCAAGACTCAAACTTGTCTTATGACCTTCAATAATAAGTTGCTAATAATTTTCTTAGGCAGTCTTCTAGGGGTGTAAACAAGTCAAGTTACATGTGAGCTAGTTGGGCTCGCTATAGTGGAGTCACTGTTTGTAAAATGAATTAAGCTTCTTTGATGGTGATGATACATGTGCATATAACATGGTTTCAATGCCCCAAGACTCAAACTTGTCTTATGACCTTCAATAATAAGTTGCTAATAATTTTCTTAGGCAGTCTTCTAGGGGTGTAAACAAGTCAAGTTACATGTGAGCTAGTTGGGCTCGCTATAGTGGAGTCACTGTTTGTAAAATGAATTAAGCTTCTTTGATGGTGATGATACATGTGCATATAACATGGTTTCAATGCCCCAAGACTCAAACTTGTCTTATGACCTTCAATAATAAGTTGCTAATAATTTTCTTAGGCAGTCTTCTAGGGGTGTAAACAAGTCAAGTTACATGTGAGCTAGTTGGGCTCGCTATAGTGGAGTCACTGTTTGTAAAATGAATTAAGCTTCTTTGATGGTGATGATACATGTGCATATAACATGGTTTCAATGCCCCAAGACTCAAACTTGTCTTATGACCTTCAATAATAAGTTGCTAATAATTTTCTTAGGCAGTCTTCTAGGGGTGTAAACAAGTCAAGTTACATGTGAGCTAGTTGGGCTCGCTATAGTGGAGTCACTGTTTGTAAAATGAATTAAGCTTCTTTGATGGTGATGATACATGTGCATATAACATGGTTTCAATGCCCCAAGACTCAAACTTGTCTTATGACCTTCAATAATAAGTTGCTAATAATTTTCTTAGGCAGTCTTCTAGGGGTGTAAACAAGTCAAGTTACATGTGAGCTAGTTGGGCTCGCTATAGTGGAGTCACTGTTTGTAAAATGAATTAAGCTTCTTTGATGGTGATGATACATGTGCATATAACATGGTTTCAATGCCCCAAGACTCAAACTTGTCTTATGACCTTCAATAATAAGTTGCTAATAATTTTCTTAGGCAGTCTTCTAGGGGTGTAAACAAGTCAAGTTACATGTGAGCTAGTTGGGCTCGCTATAGTGGAGTCACTGTTTGTAAAATGAATTAAGCTTCTTTGATGGTGATGATACATGTGCATATAACATGGTTTCAATGCCCCAAGACTCAAACTTGTCTTATGACCTTCAATAATAAGTTGCTAATAATTTCTTAGGCAGTCTTCTAGGGGTGTAAACAAGTCAAGTTACATGTGAGCTAGTTGGGCTCGCTATAGTGGAGTCACTGTTTGTAAAATGAATTAAGCTTCTTTGATGGTGATGATACATGTGCATATAACATGGTTTCAATGCCCCAAGACTCAAACTTGTCTTATGACCTTCAATAATAAGTTGCTAATAATTTTCTTAGGCAGTCTTCTAGGGGTGTAAACAAGTCAAGTTACATGTGAGCTAGTTGGGCTCGCTATAGTGGAGTCACTGTTTGTAAAATGAATTAAGCTTCTTTGATGGTGATGATACATGTGCATATAACATGGTTTCAATGCCCCAAGACTCAAACTTGTCTTATGACCTTCAATAATAAGTTGCTAATAATTTTCTTAGGCAGTCTTCTAGGGGTGTAAACAAGTCAAGTTACATGTGAGCTAGTTGGGCTCGCTATAGTGGAGTCACTGTTTGTAAAATGAATTAAGCTTCTTTGATGGTGATGATACATGTGCATATAACATGGTTTCAATGCCCCAAGACTCAAACTTGTCTTATGACCTTCAATAATAAGTTGCTAATAATTTTCTTAGGCAGTCTTCTAGGGGTGTAAACAAGTCAAGTTACATGTGAGCTAGTTGGGCTCGCTATAGTGGAGTCACTGTTTGTAAAATGAATTAAGCTTCTTTGATGGTGATGATACATGTGCATATAACATGGTTTCAATGCCCCAAGACTCAAACTTGTCTTATGACCTTCAATAATAAGTTGCTAATAATTTTCTTAGGCAGTCTTCTAGGGGTGTAAACAAGTCAAGTTACATGTGAGCTAGTTGGGCTCGCTATAGTGGAGTCACTGTTTGTAAAATGAATTAAGCTTCTTTGATGGTGATGATACATGTGCATATAACATGGTTTCAATGCCCCAAGACTCAAACTTGTCTTATGACCTTCAATAATAAGTTGCTAATAATTTTCTTAGGCAGTCTTCTAGGGGTGTAAACAAGTCAAGTTACATGTGAGCTAGTTGGGCTCGCTATAGTGGAGTCACTGTTTGTAAAATGAATTAAGCTTCTTTGATGGTGATGATACATGTGCATATAACATGGTTTCAATGCCCCAAGACTCAAACTTGTCTTATGACCTTCAATAATAAGTTGCTAATAATTTTCTTAGGCAGTCTTCTAGGGGTGTAAACAAGTCAAGTTACATGTGAGCTAGTTGGGCTCGCTATAGTGGAGTCACTGTTTGTAAAATGAATTAAGCTTCTTTGATGGTGATGATACATGTGCATATAACATGGTTTCAATGCCCCAAGACTCAAACTTGTCTTATGACCTTCAATAATAAGTTGCTAATAATTTTCTTAGGCAGTCTTCTAGGGGTGTAAACAAGTCAAGTTACATGTGAGCTAGTTGGGCTCGCTATAGTGGAGTCACTGTTTGTAAAATGAATTAAGCTTCTTTGATGGTGATGATACATGTGCATATAACATGGTTTCAATGCCCCAAGACTCAAACTTGTCTTATGACCTTCAATAATAAGTTGCTAATAATTTTCTTAGGCAGCTTCTAGGGGTGTAAACAAGTCAAGTTACATGTGAGCTAGTTGGGCTCGCTATAGTGGAGTCACTGTTTGTAAAATGAATTAAGCTTCTTTGATGGTGATGATACATGTGCATATAACATGGTTTCAATGCCCCAAGACTCAAACTTGTCTTATGACCTTCAATAATAAGTTGCTAATAATTTTCTTAGGCAGTCTTCTAGGGGTGTAAACAAGTCAAGTTACATGTGAGCTAGTTGGGCTCGCTATAGTGGAGTCACTGTTTGTAAAATGAATTAAGCTTCTTTGATGGTGATGATACATGTGCATATAACATGGTTTCAATGCCCCAAGACTCAAACTTGTCTTATGACCTTCAATAATAAGTTGCTAATAATTTTCTTAGGCAGTCTTCTAGGGGTGTAAACAAGTCAAGTTACATGTGAGCTAGTTGGGCTCGCTATAGTGGAGTCACTGTTTGTAAAATGAATTAAGCTTCTTTGATGGTGATGATACATGTGCATATAACATGGTTTCAATGCCCCAAGACTCAAACTTGTCTTATGACCTTCAATAATAAGTTGCTAATAATTTTCTTAGGCAGTCTTCTAGGGGTGTAAACAAGTCAAGTTACATGTGAGCTAGTTGGGCTCGCTATAGTGGAGTCACTGTTTGTAAAATGAATTAAGCTTCTTTGATGGTGATGATACATGTGCATATAACATGGTTTCAATGCCCCAAGACTCAAACTTGTCTTATGACCTTCAATAATAAGTTGCTAATAATTTTCTTAGGCAGTCTTCTAGGGGTGTAAACAAGTCAAGTTACATGTGAGCTAGTTGGGCTCGCTATAGTGGAGTCACTGTTTGTAAAATGAATTAAGCTTCTTTGATGGTGATGATACATGTGCATATAACATGGTTTCAATGCCCCAAGACTCAAACTTGTCTTATGACCTTCAATAATAAGTTGCTAATAATTTTCTTAGGCAGTCTTCTAGGGGTGTAAACAAGTCAAGTTACATGTGAGCTAGTTGGGCTCGCTATAGTGGAGTCACTGTTTGTAAAATGAATTAAGCTTCTTTGATGGTGATGATACATGTGCATATAACATGGTTTCAATGCCCCAAGACTCAAACTTGTCTTATGACCTTCAATAATAAGTTGCTAATAATTTTCTTAGGCAGTCTTCTAGGGGTGTAAACAAGTCAAGTTACATGTGAGCTAGTTGGGCTCGCTATAGTGGAGTCACTGTTTGTAAAATGAATTAAGCTTCTTTGATGGTGATGATACATGTGCATATAACATGGTTTCAATGCCCCAAGACTCAAACTTGTCTTATGACCTTCAATAATAAGTTGCTAATAATTTTCTTAGGCAGTCTTCTAGGGGTGTAAACAAGTCAAGTTACATGTGAGCTAGTTGGGCTCGCTATAGTGGAGTCACTGTTTGTAAAATGAATTAAGCTTCTTTGATGGTGATGATACATGTGCATATAACATGGTTTCAATGCCCCAAGACTCAAACTTGTCTTATGACCTTCAATAATAAGTTGCTAATAATTTTCTTAGGCAGTCTTCTAGGGGTGTAAACAAGTCAAGTTACATGTGAGCTAGTTGGGCTCGCTATAGTGGAGTCACTGTTTGTAAAATGAATTAAGCTTCTTTGATGGTGATGATACATGTGCATATAACATGGTTTCAATGCCCCAAGACTCAAACTTGTCTTATGACCTTCAATAATAAGTTGCTAATAATTTTCTTAGGCAGTCTTCTAGGGGTGTAAACAAGTCAAGTTACATGTGAGCTAGTTGGGCTCGCTATAGTGGAGTCACTGTTTGTAAAATGAATTAAGCTTCTTTGATGGTGATGATACATGTGCATATAACATGGTTTCAATGCCCCAAGACTCAAACTTGTCTTATGACCTTCAATAATAAGTTGCTAATAATTTTCTTAGGCAGTCTTCTAGGGGTGTAAACAAGTCAAGTTACATGTGAGCTAGTTGGGCTCGCTATAGTGGAGTCACAGTTTGTAAAATGAATTAAGCTTCTTTGATGGTGATGATACATGTGCATATAACATGGTTTCAATGCCCCAAGACTCAAACTTGTCTTATGACCTTCAATAATAAGTTGCTAATAATTTCTTAGGCAGCTTCTAGGGGTGTAAACAAGTCAAGTTACATGTGAGCTAGTTGGGCTCGCTATAGTGGAGTCACTGTTTGTAAAATGAATTAAGCTTCTTTGATGGTGATGATACATGTGCATATAACATGGTTTCAATGCCCCAAGACTCAAACTTGTCTTATGACCTTAATAATAAGTTGCTAATAATTTTCTTAGGCAGTCTTCTAGGGGTGTAAACAAGTCAAGTTACATGTGAGCTAGTTGGGCTCGCTATAGTGGAGTCACTGTTTGTAAAATGAATTAAGCTTCTTTGATGGTGATGATACATGTGCATATAACATGGTTTCAATGCCCCAAGACTCAAACTTGTCTTATGACCTTCAATAATAAGTTGCTAATAATTTTCTTAGGCAGTCTTCTAGGGGTGTAAACAAGTCAAGTTACATGTGAGCTAGTTGGGCTCGCTATAGTGGAGTCACTGTTTGTAAAATGAATTAAGCTTCTTTGATGGTGATGATACATGTGCATATAACATGGTTTCAATGCCCCAAGACTCAAACTTGTCTTATGACCTTCAATAATAAGTTGCTAATAATTTTCTTAGGCAGTCTTCTAGGGGTGTAAACAAGTCAAGTTACATGTGAGCTAGTTGGGCTCGCTATAGTGGAGTCACTATTTGTAAAATGAATTAAGCTTCTTTGATGGTGATGATACATGTGCATATAACATGGTTTCAATGCCCCAAGACTCAAACTTGTCTTATGACCTTCAATAATAAGTTGCTAATAATTTTCTTAGGCAGTCTTCTAGGGGTGTAAACAAGTCAAGTTACATGTGAGCTAGTTGGGCTCGCTATAGTGGAGTCACAGTTTGTAAAATGAATTAAGCTTCTTTGATGGTGATGATACATGTGCATATAACATGGTTTCAATGCCCCAAGACTCAAACTTGTCTTATGACCTTCAATAATAAGTTGCTAATAATTTTCTTAGGCAGTTTCTAGGGGTGTAAACAAGTCAAGTTACATGTGAGCTAGTTGGGCTCGCTATAGTGGAGTCACTGTTTGTAAAATGAATTAAGCTTCTTTGATGGTGATGATACATGTGCATATAACATGGTTTCAATGCCCCAAGACTCAAACTTGTCTTATGACCTTCAATAATAAGTTGCTAATAATTTTCTTAGGCAGTCTTCTAGGGGTGTAAACAAGTCAAGTTACATGTGAGCTAGTTGGGCTCGCTATAGTGGAGTCACAGTTTGTAAAATGAATTAAGCTTCTTTGATGGTGATGATACATGTGCATATAACATGGTTTCAATGCCCCAAGACTCAAACTTGTCTATGACCTTCAATAATAAGTTGCTAATAATTTCTTAGGCAGCGTTCTAGGGGTGTAAACAAGTCAAGTTACATGTGAGCTAGTTGGGCTCGCTATAGTGGAGTCACTGTTTGTAAAATGAATTAAGCTTCTTTGATGGTGATGATACATGTGCATATAACATGGTTTCAATGCCCCAAGACTCAAACTTGTCTTATGACCTTCAATAATAAGTTGCTAATAATTTTCTTAGGCAGCTTCTAGGGGTGTAAACAAGTCAAGTTACATGTGAGCTAGTTGGGCTCGCTATAGTGGAGTCACTGTTTGTAAAATGAATTAAGCTTCTTTGATGGTGATGATACATGTGCATATAACATGGTTTCAATGCCCCAAGACTCAAACTTGTCTTATGACCTTCAATAATAAGTTGCTAATAATTTTCTTAGGCAGTCTTCTAGGGGTGTAAACAAGTCAAGTTACATGTGAGCTAGTTGGGCTCGCTATAGTGGAGTCACTTTTGTAAAATGAATTAAGCTTCTTTGATGGTGATGATACATGTGCATATAACATGGTTTCAATGCCCCAAGACTCAAACTTGTCTTATGACCTTCAATAATAAGTTGCTAATAATTTCTTAGGCAGCTTCTAGGGGTGTAAACAAGTCAAGTTACATGTGAGCTGTTGGGCTCGCTATAGTGGAGTCACTGTTTGTAAAATGAATTAAGCTTCTTTGATGGTGATGATACATGTGCATATAACATGGTTTCAATGCCCCAAGACTCAAACTTGTCTCATGACCTTAATAATAAGTTGCTAATAATTTTCTTAGGAGTGTTCTAGGGGTGTAAACAAGTCAAGTTACATGTGAGCTAGTTGGGCTCGCTATAGTGGAGTCACTGTTTGTAAAATGAATTAAGCTTCTTTGATGGTGATGATACATGTGCATATAACATGGTTTCAATGCCCCAAGACTCAAACTTGTCTTATGACCTTCAATAATAAGTTGCTAATAATTTTCTTAGGCAGTCTTCTAGGGGTGTAAACAAGTCAAGTTACATGTGAGCTAGTTGGGCTCGCTATAGTGGAGTCACTGTTTGTAAAATGAATTAAGCTTCTTTGATGGTGATGATACATGTGCATATAACATGGTTTCAATGCCCCAAGACTCAAACTTGTCTTATGACCTTCAATAATAAGTTGCTAATAATTTTCTTAGGCAGTCTTCTAGGGGTGTAAACAAGTCAAGTTACATGTGAGCTAGTTGGGCTCGCTATAGTGGAGTCACTGTTTGTAAAATGAATTAAGCTTCTTTGATGGTGATGATACATGTGCATATCACATGGTTTCAATCCGCAAGACTCAACTTGTCTTATGACCTTTAATAATAAGTTGCTAATAATTTTCTTTGGTAGTCTTCTGGGGTGTAAGCAAGTCAAGTTACATGTGAGCTAGTTGGCCTCGCTATAGTGGAGTCACTGTTTGTAAAATGAATTAAGTTCTTTGATGGTGAAGATACATGTGCATATAACATGGTTTCAATGCCCCAAGAATAAAACTTGTCTTATGACCCTTAATAATAAGTTGGGGCTCGCTATTGTGAGTCACTGTTTGTAAAATGAATTAAGCTTCTTTGATGGTGATGAACATGTTCATATAACATGGTTTCAATGCCCCAAGATTCAAACTTGTATTCTGACCTTTAAGAATAAGTTGCTAATAATTTTCTGAGGCACTCTTCTAGGGGTGTAAACAAGTCAAGTTACATGTGAGCTAGTTGGGCTCGCTATAGTCGAGTCAATGTTTGAAAATGAATTAAGCTTCTTTGATGGAGATGATACATGTGCATATTACTTTGTTTCAATCCCCAAGAGTCAAACTTGTCTTATGACCTTCAATAATAAGTTGCTAATAATTTTCTTAGGCAGTTTCTAGGGGTGTAAACAAGTCAAGCTCCGTGTGAGCTAGTTGGGCTCGCTATAGTGAATCACTATTTGTAAAATGAATTAAGTTTCTTTGATGGTGATGATACATGTGCAGATAACATGGTTTCAAAGCCCCAAGACTCAAACTTGTCTTATGACCTTGAATAATAAGTTGCTAATAATTTTCTTAGGCAGTCTTCTAGGGGTGTAAACAAGTAAAGTTACATGTGAGCTAGTTGGGCTCGCTATAGTGGCATCACTATTTAAAAATGAATTAAGGTTCTTTGATGGTGATGATACATGTGCATATAACATGGTTTCAATGCCCCAAGACTCAAACTTGTCTCATGACCTTTAATAATAAGTTGCTAATAATTTTCTTAGGAGTGTTCTAGGGGTGTAAACAAGTAAAGTTACATGTGAGCTAGTTGGGCTCGCTATAGTGGAGTCACTGTTTGTAAAATGAATTAAGGTTCCTTGATGGTGATGATACATGTGCATATAACATGGTTTCAATGTCCCAAGACTCAAACTTGTCTCATGACCTTCAATAATAAGTTGCTAATAATTTTCTTAGGAGTGTTCTAGGGGAGTAAACAAGTAAAGATACATGTGAGCTAGTTGGGCTCGCTATAGTGGAGTCACTGTTTGTAAAATGAATTAAGGTTCTTTGATGGTGATGATACATGTGCATATAACATGGTTTCAATGCCCCAAGACTCAAACTTGTCTTCTAACATTCAATAATAAGTTGCTAATAATTTTCTTAGGCAGTCTTCTAGGGGTGTAAACAAGTCAAGTTATATGTGAGCTAGTTGGGCTCGCTATAGTGGAGTCACAGTTTGTAAAATGAATTAAGCTTCTTTGATGTTGATGATACATGTGCATGTAACATGGTTTCAGTGCCCCAGACTCAAACTTGTCCTATGACCTTCAATAATAAGTTGCTAATTATTTCCTTAGGCAGCGTTCTAGGGGTGTAAACAAGTCAAGTTACATGTGAGCTAGTTGGGCTCGCTATGGTGGAGTTGCTGTTTGTAAAATGAATTAAGCTTTTTGATGGTGATGATACATGTGCATATGACATGGTTTCAATTCCCCAAGACTCAAACTTGTCTTATGACGTTCAATAATAAGTTGCTAATAATTTTCTTAGGCAGCCTTCTAGGGGTGTAAACAAGTCAAGTTACATGTGAGCTAGTTGGGCTTGCTATAGTGGAGTCACTATTTGTAAAATGAGTTAAGCTTCTTTGATGGTGATGATACATGTGCATATCACATGGTTTCAATTCCGTAAGACTCAACCTTGTCTTATGACCTTCAATAATAAGTTGCTAATAATTTTCTTTGGCAGTCTTCTGGGGTGTAAACAAGTCAAGTTACATGTGAGCTAGTTGGGCTTGCTATAGTGGAGTCACTTTTGTAAAATGAGTTAAGCTTCTTTGATGGTGATGATACATGTGCATATAACATGGTTTCAATGCCCCAAGACTCAAACTTGTCCTATGACCTTCAATAATAAGTTGCTAATAATTTCCTTAGGCAGCGTTCTAGGGGTGTAAAGAAGTGAAGTTACATGTGAGCTTGTTAGGCTTGCTATGGTGGAGTTTCTGTTTGTAAAATGAATTAAGCTTCTTTGATGGTGATGATACATGTGCATATAACATGGTTTCAATGGCGGAAGACTCAAACTTGTCTCAGGACCTTTAATAATAAGTTGCTAATAATTTTCTTTGGGAGTGTTCTAGGGGTGTAAAAATGTCAAGTTACAAGTGAGCTAGTTGGGCTCGCTATAGTGGAGTCACTGTTTGTAAAACAAATTAAGGTTCTTTGATGGTGATGATACATGTGCATATAACATGGTTTCAATGCCCCAAGACTCAAACTTGTCTTCTAACATTCAATAATAAGTTGCTAATAATTTTCTTAGGCAGTCTTCTAGGGGTGTAAACAAGTCAAGTTACATGTGAGCTAGTTGGGCTCGCTGTAGTGGAGTCACAGTTTGTAAAATGAATTAAGCTTCTTTGATGGAGATGATACATGTGCATGTAACATGGTTTCAATGCCCCAAGACTCAAACTTGTCTTCTAACATTCAATAATAAGTTGCTAATAATTTTCTTAGGCAGTCTTCTAGGGGTGTAAACAAGTCAAGTTACACGTGAGCTAGTTGGGCTCGCGATAGTGGAGTCACAGTTTGTAAAATGAATTAAGCTCCTTTGATGTTGATGATACATGTGCATATCACATGGTTTCAATTCCGCAAGACTCAACCTTGTCTTATGACCTTTAATAATAAGTTGCTAATAATTTTCTTTGGCAGTCTTCTGGGGTGTAATCAAGTCAAGTTACATGTGAGCTAGTTGGCCTCGCTATAGTGGAGTCACTGTTTGTAAAATGAATTAAGGTTCTTTGATGGTGAGGATACATGTGCATATAACATGGTTTCAATGCCCCAAGAATAAAACTTGTCTTATGACCCTTAATAATAAGTTGGGCTCACTATTGTGAGTCACTGTTTGTAAAATGAATTAAGCTTCTTTGATGGAGATGAAACATGTTCATATAACATGGTTTCAATGCCCCAAGATTCAAACTTGTATTCTGACCTTTAAGAATAAGTTGCTAATAATTTTCTGAGGCACTCTTCTAGGGGTGTAAACAAGTCAAGTTACATGTGAGCTAGTTGGGCTCGCTATAGTGGAGTCAATGTTTGAAAAATGAATAAGCTTCTTTGATGGAGATGATACATGTGCATATTACTTGTTTCAATTCCCCAAGAGTCAAACTTGTCTTATGACCTTCAATAATAAGTTGCTAATAATTTTCTTAGGTAGTGTTCTAGGGGTGTAAACAAGTCAAGCTCCGTGTGAGCTAGTTGGGCTCGCTATAGTGAATCACTATTTGTAA
Organism: Gossypium hirsutum; assembly: GCF_007990345.1. Classification (NCBI taxonomy): domain Eukaryota; kingdom Viridiplantae; phylum Streptophyta; class Magnoliopsida; order Malvales; family Malvaceae; genus Gossypium; species Gossypium hirsutum. The sequence continues at coordinate 92,852 of NW_024402775.1, forward strand.
AATGAATTAAGTTTCTTTGATGGTGATGATACATGTGCAGATAACATGGTTTCAATGCCCCAAGACTCAAACTTGTCTTATGACCTTGAATAATAAGTTGCTAATAATTTTCTTAGGCAGTCTTCAAGGGGTGTAAACAAGTAAAGTTACATGTGAGCTAGTTGGGCTCGCTATAGTGGCGTCACTATTTAAAAATGAATTAAGGTTCTTTGATGGTGATGATACATGTGCATATAACATGGTTTCAATGCCCCAAGACTCAAACTTGTCTCATGACCTTTAATAATAAGTTGCTAATAATTTTGTTAGGGAGTGTTCTAGGGGTGTAAACAAGTAAAGTTACATGTGAGCTAGTTGGGCTCGCTATAGTGGAGTCACTGTTTGTAAAATGAATTAAGGTTCCTTGATGGTGATGATACATGTGCATATAACATGGTTTCAATGCCCCAAGACTCAAACTTGTCTTATGACCTTCAATAATAAGTTGCTAATAATTTTCTTAGGTAGTCTTCCAGGGGTGTGAACAAGTCAAGTTACATGTGAGCTAGTTGGGCTCGCTATAGTGGTGTCACAGTTTGTAAAATGAATTAAGCTTCTTTGATGGTGATGATACATGTGCATATAACATGGTTTCAATGTCCCAAGACTCAAACTTGTCTCATGACCTTCAATAATAAGTTGCTAATAATTTTCTTAGGAGTGTTCTAGGGGTGTAAACAAGTAAAGATACATGTGAGCTAGTTGGGCTCGCTATAGTGGAGTCACTGTTTGTAAAATGAATTAAGCTTCTTTGATGTTGATGATACATGTGCATGTAACATGGTTTCAATGCCCCAGACTCAAACTTGTCCTATGACCTTCAATAATAAGTTGCTAATTATTTCTTTAGGCAGCGTTCTAGGGGTGTAAACAAGTCAAGTTACATGTGAGCTAGTTGGGCTCGCTATATTGGAGTTGCTGTTTGTAAAATGAATTAAGCTTTTTGATGGTGATGATACATGTGCATATGACATGGTTTCAATTCCCCAAGACTCAAACTTGTCTTATGACCTTCAATAATAAGTTGCTAATAATTTTCTTAGGCAGCCTTCTAGGGGTGTAAACAAGTCAAGTTACATGTGAGCTAGTTGGGCTTGCTATAGTGGAGTCACTGTTTGTAAAATGAGTTAAGCTTCTTTGATGGTGATGATACATGTGCATATCACATGGTTTCAATTCCCTAAGACTCAACCTTGTCTTATGACCTTCAATAATAAGTTGCTAATAATTTTCTTTGGCAGTCTTCTGGGGGTGTAAACAAGTCAAGTTACATGTGAGCTAGTTGGGCTTGCTATAGTGGAGTCACTTTTGTAAAATGAGTTAAGCTTCTTTGATGGTGATGATACATGTGCATATAACATGGTTTCAATGCCCCAAGACTCAAACTTGTCCTATGACCTTCAATAATAAGTTGCTAATAATTTCCTTAGCCAGCGTTCTAGGGGTGTAAAGAAGTGAAGTTACATGTGAGCTTGTTGGGCTTGCTATGGTGGAGTTTCTGTTTGTGAAATGAATTAAGCTTCTTTGATGGTGATGATACATGTGCATATAACATGGTTTCAATGGCGGAAGACTCAAACTTGTCTCAGGACCTTTAATAATAAGTTGCTAATAATTTTCATTGGAGTGTTCTAGGGGTGTAAACAAGTCAAGTTACAAGTGAGCTAGTTGGGCTCGCTATAGTGGAGTCACTGTTTGTAAAACGAATTAAGGTTCTTTGATGGTGATGATACATGTGCATATAACATGGTTTCAATGCCCCAAGACTCAAACTTGTCTTCTAACATTCAATAATAAGTTGCTAATAATTTTCTTAGGCAGTCTTCTAGGGGTGTAAACAAGTCAAGTTACATGTGAGCTAGTTGGGCTCGCTGTAGTGGAGTCACAGTTTGTAAAATGAATTAAGCTTCTTTGATGGAGATGATACATGTGCATGTAACATGGTTTCAATGCCCCAAGACTCAAACTTGTCTTCTAACATTCAATAATAAGTTGCTAATAATTTTCTTAGGCAGTCTTCTAGGGGTGTAAACAAGTCAAGTTACACGTGAGCTAGTTGGGCTCGCGATAGTGGAGTCACAGTTTGTAAAATGAATTAAGCTCCTTTGATGTTGATGATACATGTGCATATCACATGGTTTCAATTCCGCAAGACTCAACCTTGTCTTATGACCTTTAATAATAAGTTGCTAATAATTTTCTTTGGCAGTCTTCTGGGGTGTAATCAAGTCAAGTTACATGTGAGCTAGTTGGCCTCGCTATAGTGGAGTCACTGTTTGTAAAATGAATTAAGGTTCTTTGATGGTGATGATACATGTGCATATAACATGGTTTCAATGCCCCAAGACTCAAACTTGACTTATGACCCTTAATAATAAGTTGGGCTCGCTATTGTGAGTCACTGTTTGTAAAATGAATTAAGCTTCTTTGATGGTGATGAAACATGTTCATATAACATGGTTTCAATGCCCCAAGATTCAAACTTGTCTTCTGACCTTTAAGAATAAGTTGCTAATAATTTTCTGAGGCACTCTTCTAGGGGTGTAAACAAGTCAAGTTACATGTGAGCTAGTCGGGCTCGCTATAGTGGAGTCAATGTTTGAAAAATGAATTAAGCTTCTTTGATGGAGATGATACATGTGCATATAACTTTGTTTCAATTCCCCAAGAGTCAAACTTGTCTTATGACCTTCAATAATAAGTTGCTAATAATTTTCTTAGGCAGTGTTCTAGGGGTGTAAACAAGTCAAGCTCCGTGTGAGCTAGTTGGGCTCGCTATAGTGAATCACTATTTGTAAAATGAATTAAGTTTCTTTGATGGTGATGATACATGTGCAGATAACATGGTTTCATTGCCCCAAGACTCAAACTTGTCTTATGACCTTGAATAATAAGTTACTAATAATTTTCTTAGGCAGTCTTCTAGGGGTGTAAACAAGTAAAGTTACATGTGAGCTAGTTGGGCTCGCTATAGTGGCGTCACTATTTAAAAAATGAATTAAGGTTCATTGATGGTGATGATACATGTTCATATAACATGGTTTCAATGCCCCAAGACTCAAACTTGTCTTATGACCTTCAATAATAAGTTGCTAATAATATTCTTAGGCAGTCTTCCAAGGGTGTGAACAAGTCAAGTTACATGTGAGCTAGTTGGGCTCGCTATAGTGGTGTCACAGTTTGTAAAATGAATTAAGCTTCTTTGAGGGTGATGATACATGTGCATTGTGACAGCCCAAAGTTGACCCTAGTTGGGAAGTGGTTTCGGACCGCTAAACCGAGTCACCGAAATGTTTGAATGTGATACTTATTGTCTAGAATATGTAATTATGAATGTGTGAAAATTTCAAGCTTCAATTTGGTTGATTTCATGTGAATTTAGTTAATAGGACTTATGTGAGAAAATTCTAAATGTGATAGGTCAATGTGTGAGGACCTATTAGTGCATGTGGACAAAGGGGGGACTTGCATGTCAAATTTCCCCCCTACTAGTAGTGGCCGGCCATGATGGGCATGATGCACAAGTGTGCAATTTATTTTATGGAAATTATGGCATGAGTATGGCACAAATAAGATATGTTAATTTGTGTCATAAAATGTTGGGATAAAACAAATAAAATAATAAAAAGGAGTATGGAGAATACAAAAAAAAATGTGTGTGTAGTTGTTTGTCCCCCCCATTGCCGTGAGCAAAAGAAGAGAAAGGAGAGAATTTTGTTCATCCTTTTCTCATCTTCATGCTTGCCGAAACTAGAAAGAAAAACAAAGAAAAATTTTCTCATCCTTTGGTTCATCCTTGGCCAAAAATTTTAAGGAGGAAAGAAGAAGAAAGATGAAGAGATTCGGCCATGCATGTAGCTAGGCTAAGGTATGTTTGATGATGTTCCATGAGATGCATGCATGTTTTAGTTGTTAGCTTGAGTTCTACTTGGCCCATGGTCTAAATCTTGCTATGTGATGGAATTGGCACTTGACCATGGATGCATCATTCTTGGTTGGTGTTTGATGTTGTGGTGATGAGGCATGAGGATGAGTTAAGATTCGGCCTAGGTGGAGGTTGTGTTAATGCCATTGCATGCAAAAAAATGAAGCTTGTTAATGATGCATGTGATGATGGCTTGATGATTCTTGAACCTCCTTTTTAGCATTTTTGTGTGAGCACATATGTGCATTGGTTGCTAAATGGAGAAGAATCGGCTAGCAAGATGTGTGCTAAGGCCGAATGTAACTTTGCATGTTAATGAGCAATGCATGTGTTAAATTGATGAAAAGGGGGAGGATGCTTTACTAGTGTGTATATGTGTGTATTAAGTGTTGAAATCGACCCCAAAAATAGACATGCATATTCGGCCAAGGGGAAAGAAATTAGCTAATATGTTGTGTTGATGCATGATTTTTGCATGTATGAGACTTTAATGTCTAATGTATAAATATGGGCTAAGTGCCTTGTGTTCATCTTTTTGATGCCTAAATGATGAAATCAATTTATTTGTTTAATTAAGCTCAAGAGCAAAGGGGAAATAAATCCGATAAAGGGAAGGAAAAAGTGGTTGAATAGCTAGCGGAATCGTTCGACAACACCCGAGGTAAGTTCTTGAGTAAGAGAGCTTAAATTACAATGTGATTAAATCATGCTCTATGTGTGGCTATTGAGCCGAATGTGCAAGGACGATATGTGCCTTGTGTTTGAGTTTCACAAATGAAAATGAAATATGAATGTGCATGATTAATTGAATGCTGTCCGGGCTAAGTCCCGAAGGCTTTGTGCTAAGTGAATATATCCGGACTAAGATCCGAAGGCCTTTGTGCGAGATACTAAATCCGGGTTAAGTCCCGAAGGCATTCGTGCGAGTTATTAAATCCGGGTTAAGTCCCGAAGGCATTCGTGCGAGTTGTTAAATCCGGGTTATGTCCCGAAGGCATTGTGTGAGTTACTAAAACCGGGCTATGTCCCGAAGGCATTTGAACGAGGAGCTATATCCGGTTAAATCCCGAAGGTACGTAATTTGGTAATGAATGAGCTTGCTGTAAAATTCCAGCGAATACTCGAAAAACATCCCAATATGGGGATATGTTACGTATGTGTTGAATTTAATCGAGCCCTTACAAATAAATGTTCGCTCAGTTGATAAACGAGCTACCGGCCTTCGGCTAAGTTAGTCTATTGTGTATGTACATAAGGGTTGTGAATGTTGTGAAGCAAGTTTGATATCGGTAAATTGCGTATTATGAAATATTCCATTTAGCTAAATGTGTGTTATTCTTTGTTTATGCTGGAATTTCTTGCTCAAAACTTACTAAGCATAAATTGCTTACTTCGTTCCATTGCTCCTCTGTTTTATAGATTTTTTTGGTTCTCCAGCTATCGGACTCGGGATCTTGAAGTCGAAGTCGCCCACACTATCAAAGGCTCTTTTGGGTACTATTTTGGTTGAATTTTGATATGGCATGTATAGGACTACCCATTGTTGTTTTCGAGTACTTTATGAAATGTATAAGTCTACAGCCATGCGAAAATGGCTTGTAGAAGTGGAGTATGGCATTAGACCATTCGTGTTTATGAATGTATAGATGGTTTCATGATGTAACTATAGTTGGAATGGAAGTGTTGAGCAAATGATCAGCCATTGGAATGGCTAAGTATGATCATATGTGGGCATATGTATGACAAGGCCCTAGTTGGTCCATGAAACCCCGAAAATAGGTAAGGTTTACTTTGAAAACAGAGGCTGACAGCAGCAGTGGTGTGAATTGGAAAAATCACAAGAATTCGTAGGAGTGGAATTAAATAGCGAATAAATTATGTAATCGAACCTTAATGAATCTACTTTCATATGAAAGTAACGAAACAATCATATGAACAGTACAGTAAGAGATATTCGGGTTCTTGTGGAACAGGGCCAGAACAGTTTCTGGATTCCCTGTTCCGACTTTGGAAATTCACTATAAATTGACCAGAGATAATTAGGAGTCATACCATATATGTATGGATTCCTCTCTGAGTCTAGTTTCCATAGAAACAAACGGCATCAGTATTGAAGCTCTGTGAAGAGAGATATCCAAGTCGTAATGGGAAAAGGTCAGTGTAGTCGACCCCTGTAACATGGGAGACTTTGACTAATAAACTGTACTAATTGGCCTGACCAAAAATTCTAGAAAAAATACATAGGTGGGGACATGAGCCTAGTTTCAGGGAAAAATCACAAAACTGATTTTCGAGTTGTGAAACTCAAGATATGATTTTTGAAGCGACTAGTACTCAGACTGGGCAGTGTCTGGAAAAATTTTTCAAAGTTTGTTAACATCTCGTGTCCGACTCCGGTGTCGGTCTCGGGTTCGGGGTGTTACATTTTATTGGTATCAAAGCTACGGTTTAGTCGATTCTATGACTACCGTAATGTTTTGGGTCTAGCTATACATGCCATTTTATGTGATTACTTGATAGTGTGGTGATTTCTGACAATCGTAAATGTGTTTATTTATAGTAATGGATCCCGATCGTGACCGAGAAGTAGCTGATGATCTTGAGAGTGTAGCGCCTGCTCCCGCACAAGGGACAGTGCCGGCGGACTCTCAACCTAATGCTAGTAATCAGAATGATGAAGCTAGACAAGCATTCTATAGTGTGATGAATGATTGGTTTAACCAATACATTCGAACTAATATGGCTGTTCCACAACCTCCATTCCCGACAAATACTACCCCCGCACCTACAATACCACCGGTAACGGACCAAATAAGGTCAAATAAGCCCCCAGTTGACAGAATCCGAAAACATGGGGCTACTGAATTTAAGGCTATGGATAGCGATGATGCCGAGCAAGCTGAATTTTGGCTGGACAACACTATCCGGGTACTCGATGAGCTATCTTGTACACCCGATGAATGCCTAAAGTGTGCTATCTCCTTGCTACGTGATTCTGCCTACTATTGGTGGAGTACTCTGACTTCTATTGTGCCCCGAGAGCAAGTAACTTGGGAGTTTTTCCAAACTGAGTTTCGGAAAAAGTATATCAGTCAGAGATTTGTTGATCAAAAACGGAAGGAATTTCTTGAGCTTAAGCAAGGCTCCATGTCGGTTACTGATTACGAGCGAAAATTTGTTAGACTTAGCAAATACGCTCGGGAATGTGTTTCGTCCGAAGCTATTATGTGTAAACGCTTCGAGGATGGGCTGAATGAAGATATAAAGATGTTCATTGGCGTTCTTGAAATACGAGAGTTCGTGGTACTTGTTGAACGAGCTTGTAAAGCCGAAGAGCTTAGAAAAGAAAAGCAAAGAGTTGATGAGGGAACTGGAGAGTTTCGTAAAAGATCCTCGGGAAGGTCTCTTCAACAGACATCGAAGAGATTTCGAGATGATACGGGCCAGTTTAGAGGCACTTCGGGCCTTTTTGGACGAGATCGTGATCGACCCCCTGTGGGTACACGAGGCACTTCGGTCGCCAGTGTTGGGAATGAACGTCGAGACAGGACGAAATGCCGATATTGCGGTAAATGGCATTCGGGGAGTTGTAGATTTCCTGACCGCTCCTGTTACAAATGCGGATCAGTGGACCACTTCATTAAAGATTGCCCAAGGATGTCGGGGCAGAATGCAAATCAGAGTGGGAGACCGGGTGCTACCACTGCTCGAGGTAGACCATCTGGAAATATGGGCAATGCTGGTGGTGGTCAGAGAGGATCTAGAGATGATATAACCAGATCCGAAGCCCGTGCGCCTGCTAGAGCTTATGCTATACGTGCCCGCGAGGATGCTTCTTCGCCTGATGTTATTACCGGTACATTCACCCTCTTTGATACTAATGTAATTGCTTTGATTGACCCCGGTTCTACTCATTTTTACATATGTGAAACCTTAGCATCCAGTAAGACTTTACCTATTGAGTCTACTGAGTTCGTAATTCGGGTGTCAAATCCCTTGGGTCGTTACGTGCTTGTCGACAAAGTGTGTAAGAAATGTCCCCTGGAAATTCGAGGTTCCTGTTTCCCGGCGAACTTGATGCTCTTGCCGTTTGATGAATTTGATGTTATCCTTGGTTTGGATTGGTTGACTGCGCATGATGCGATTGTGAATTGCAAGAGCAAGACTATTGATTTGAGATGCGCAAATAACGAAGTAGTCCGAATTGAGTCTGCGGACTTAGAGGGATGCCAGCTGTAATATCAGCAATGTTGGCACAGAAATATGTAAGAAAAGGGTGCGAAGCATACCTTGCGTATGTACTTGGTGACAAAGAATTAGAAAAGAAACCGAATCTGTGCCGGTGGTTTGTGAATACCCGGATGTTTTTCCGGAAGAATTACCGGGTTTACCACCTGTTCGGAAGGTAGAGTTTGGTATTGAGCTTGTACCTGGGACTACGCCGATTTCGATAGCTCCGTATCGTATGGCACCAACCGAGTTAAAGGAGTTGAAAGCTCAGTTG
>NW_024402775.1:101819-127098 GCF_007990345.1 Gossypium hirsutum
TAGAAATTTACAACTTATTATTAAAGGTCATAAGACAAGTTGAGTCTGGGGCATTGAAACATGTATATGCACAAGTATCATCACCATCAAAGAAGCATGTTATATGTACAAACAGTGACTCACTATGTGACAGCCCAAAGTTGACCCTAGTCGGGAAGTGGTTTCGGGACCGCTAAACCGAGTCACCGAAATGTTGAATGTGATACTTATTGTGTAGAATATGTAATTATGAATGTGTGAAAATTTCAAGCTTCAATTTGGTTGATTTCATGTGAATTTAGTCATTAGGACTTATGTGAGAAAATTCTAAAATGTGATAGGTCAATGTGTGAGGACCTATTAGTGCATGTGGACAAAGGGGGGGACTTGCATGTCAAATTTCCCCCCCTAAAGAGTAGTGGCCGGCCATGACAAGGAAGGATGGGTAAAACATGTCATGAAACATGTTTTGTTAGTGGAAGAATAAAATAAGGAGTATGGGTAATAAAGAAATGGAAAACAAAAGAAAAAAAAATGTGTGTGTAGTGTTTGTCCCCCCATTGCCGTGAGCTAAAGAAGAGAAAGGGGGGGAATTTTGTTCATCCTTTTTTCATCTTCATGCTTGCCAAAAACTAGAAAGAAAAACAAAGAAAAATTTTCTCATCCTTTGGTTCATCCTTGGCCAAAAATTTTAAGGAGGAAAGAAGAAGAAAGGTGAAGAGATTCGGCCATGCATGTAGCTAGGCTAAGGTATGTTTGATGATGTTCCATGAGAGGCATGCATGTTTAGTTGTTAGCTTGAGTTCTACCTAACCCATGGTCTAAATCTTGCTATGTGATGGAAATGACACTTGACCATGGATGAATCATTCTTGGTTGATGTTTGATGTTGTGGTGATGAGGCATGAGGATGAGTTAAGATTCGGCCTAGGTGGAGGTTGTGTTAATGCCATTGCATGCAAAATATGAAGCTTGTTAATGATGCATGTGATGATGGCTTGATGATTCTTGAACCTCCTTTTTAGCATTTTGTGTGAGCACATATGTGCATTGGTTGCTAAATGGAGAAAAATCGGCTAGCAAGATGTGTACTAAGGCCGAATGTAACTTTGCATGTTAATGAGCAATGCATGTGTTAAATTGATGAAAAGGGGGAGGATGCTTTACTAGTGTGTCTATGTGTGTATTAAGTGTTGAAATCGACCCCAAAAAGGGACATGCATATTCGGCCAAGGGGAAAGAAATTAGCTAATATGTTGTGTTGATGCATGATTTTGCATGTATGAGACTTTAATGTCTAATGTATAAATATGGGCTAAGTGCCTTGTGTTCATCTTTTGATGCCTAAATGATGAAATCAATTTATTTGTTTGATTAAGCTCAAGAGCAAAGGGGAAATAAAACCGATAAAGGGAAGGAAAAAGTGGTTGAATAGCTAGCGGAATCGTTCGACAACACCCGAGGTAAGTTCTTGAGTAAGAGAGCTTAAATTTCGATGTGATTAAATCATGCTCTATGTGTGGCTATTGAGCCGAATGTGCAAGGACAATACGTGCCTTGTGTTTGAGTTTCGTAAACGAAAATGAAATATGAATGTGCCATGAATTATTGTTAGATGTGCATGATTAATTGAATGCTGTCCGGGCTACCGGCCTTCGGCTAAGTTAGTCTATTGTGTATGTACATAAGGGTTGTGAATGTTGTGAAGCAAGTTTGATATCGGTAAATTGCGTATTATGAAATATTCCATTTAGCTAAATGTGTGTTATTCGCTTACAACAATAGTTTTCAATCAAGTATTAAGATGGCACCTTACGAGGCTTTGTACGGTCGTAAATGCCGTACACCATTGTTTTGGACCGAGCTCGGTGAAAGCAAAATTTTCGGAGTTGATTTGATTAGAGATGCTGAACAGAAAGTAAAGGTAATCCGTGAAAGTCTGAAGGTAGCCACGGATCGTCAGAAATCGTACGCAGATTTGAAACGAAAAGACATCGAGTATCAGGTGGGAGACAAAGTGTTCCTTAAGGTTTCACCTTGGAAAAAGATACTCAGGTTCGGCCGTAAGGGCAAGTTGAGCCCAAGATTCATTGGGCCGTACAAAATCTCCGAACGAGTTGGTCCGGTTGCGTATAGATTGATTTTGCCCCCGGAGCTTGAAAAGAGTCATGACGTCTTTCATGTTTCGATGCTTCGACGCTATCGATCTGATCCATCGCATATAATTAGCCCATCAGAGGTTGAAATTCAAGTCGACATGAGCTATGAAGAAGAACCGATGCGTATCCTAGCTCGTGAAGTGAAGGAGTTGCGAAACAAAAGAGTTCCGCTAGTAAAGGTGTTATGGCTCAAACACGGGATCGAGGAAGCAACTTGGGAGACCGAGAGCTCGATGAAAGAACGATACCCAAACCTATTTACCGGTAAGATTTTCGGGGACGAAAATTTCTTAAGTGGGGGAGAGTTGTGACAGCCCAAAGTTGACCCTAGTCGGGAAGTGGTTTCGGGACCGCTAAACCGAGTCACCGAAATGTTTGAATGTGATACTTATTGTGTAGAATATGTAATTATGAATGTGTGAAAATTTCAAGCTTCAATTTGGTTGATTTCATGTGAATTTAGTCAATAGGACTTATGTGAGAAAATTCTAAAATGTGATAGGTCAATGTGTGAGGACCTATTAGTGCATGTGGACAAAGGGGGGACTTGCATGTCAAATTCCCCCCCCTAAAGAGTAGTGGCCGGCCATGACAAGGAAGGATGGGTAAAACATGTCATGAAACATGTTTTGTTAGTGGAAGAATAAAATAAGGAGTATGGGTAATAAAGAAATGGAAAACAAAAGAAAAAAAAATGTGTGTGTAGTGTTTGTCCCCCCATTGCCGTGAGCTAAAGAAGAGAAAGGGGGGGGGGAATTTTGTTCATCCTTTTCTCATCTTCATGCTTGCCAAAAACTAGAAAGAAAAACAAAGACAAATTTTCTCATCCTTTGGTTCATCCTTGGCCAAAAATTTTAAGGAGGAAAGAAGAAGAAAGGTGAAGAGATTCGGCCATGCATGTAGCTAGGCTAAGGTATGTTTGATGATGTTCCATGAGAGGCATGCATGTTTTAGTTGTTAGCTTGAGTTCTACCTAACCCATGGTCTAAATCTTGCTATGTGATGGAAATGGCACTTGACCATGGATGAATCATTCTTGGTTGATGTTTGATGTTGTGGTGATGAGGCATGAGGATGAGTTAAGATTCGGCCTAGGTGGAGGTTGTGTTAATGCCATTGCATGCAAAATATGAAGCTTGTTAATGATGCATGTGATGATGGCTTGATGATTCTTGAACCTCCTTTTTAGCATTTTTGTGTGAGCACATATGTGCATTGGTTGCTAAATGGAGAAAAATCGGCTAGCAAGATGTGTACTAAGGCCGAATGTAACTTTGCATGTTAATGAGCAATGCATGTGTTAAATTGATGAAAAGGGGGAGGATGCTTTACTAGTGTGTATATGTGTGTATTAAGTGTTGAAATCGACCCCAAAAAGGGACATGCATATTCGGCCAAGGGGAAAGAAATTAGCTAATATGTTGTGTTGATGCATGATTTTTGCATGTATGAGACTTTAATGTCTAATGTATAAATATGGGCTAAGTGCCTTGTGTTCATCTTTTGATGCCTAAATGATGAAATCAATTTATTTGTTTGATTAAGCTCAAGAGCAAAGGGGAAATAAAACCGATAAAGGGAAGGAAAAAGTGGTTGAATAGCTAGCGGAATCGTTCGACAACACCCGAGGTAAGTTCTTGAGTAAGAGAGCTTAAATTTCGATGTGATTAAATCATGCTCTATGTGTGGCTATTGAGCCGAATGTGCAAGGACAATACGTGCCTTGTGTTTGAGTTTCGTAAACGAAAATGAAATATGAATGTGCCATGAATTATTGTTAGATGTGCATGATTAATTGAATGCTGTCCGGGCTACCGGCCTTCGGCTAAGTTAGTCTATTGTGTATGTACATAAGGGTTGTGAATGTTGTGAAGCAAGTTTGATATCGGTAAATTACGTATTATGAAATATTCCATTTAGCTAAATGTGTGTTATTCTTTGTTTATGCTGGAATTTCTTGCTCAAAACTTACTAAGCATAAATTGCTTACTTCGTTCCATTGCTCCTCTGTTTTAGAGATTTTTTTGGTTCTCCAGCTATCGGACTCGGGATCTTGAAGTCGAAGTCGCCCACACTATCAAAGGCTCTTTTGGGTACTATTTTGGTTGAATTTTGATATGGCATGTATAGGACTACCCATTGTTGTTTTCGAGTACTTTATGAAATGTATAAGTCTACAGCCATGCGAAAATGGCTTGTAGAAGTGGAGTATGGCATTAGACCATTCGTGTTTATGAATGTATAGATGGTTTCATGATGTAACTATAGTTGGAATGGAAGTGTTGAGCAAATGATCAGCCATTGGAATGGCTAAGTATGATCATATGTGGGCATATGTATGACAAGGCCCTAGTTGGTCCATGAAACCCCGAAAATAGGTAAGGTTTACTTTGAAAACAGAGGCTGACAGCAGCAGTGGTGTGAATTGGAAAAATCACAAGAATTCGTAGGAGTGGAATTAAATAGCGAATAAATTATGTAATCGAACCTTAATGAATCTACTTTCATATGAAAGTAACGAAAAAATCATATGAACAGTACAGTAAGAGATATTCGGGTTCTTGTGGAACAGGGCCAGAACAGTTTCTGGATTCCCTGTTCCGACTTTGGAAATTCACTATAAATTGACCAGAGATAATTAGGAGTCATACCATATATGTATGGATTCCTCTCTGAGTCTAGTTTCCATAGAAACAAACGGCATCAGTATTGAAGCTCTGTGAAGAGAGATATTCAAGTCGTAATGGGAAAAGGTCAGTGTAGTCGACCCCTGTAACATGGGAGACTTTGACTAATAAACTGTACTAATTGGCCGGACCAAAAATTCTAGAAAAAAATACATAGGTGGGGACATGAGCCTAGTTTCAGGGAAAAATCACAAAACTGATTTTCGAGTTGTGAAACTCAAGATATGATTTTTGAAGCGACTAGTATTCAGACTGGGCAGTGTCTGGAAAAATTTTTCAAAGTTTGTTAACATCTCGTGTCCGACTCCGGTGTCGGTCTCGGGTTCGGGGTGTTACATTTTATTGGTATCAGAGCTACGGTTTAGTCGATTCTAGGACTACCGTAATGTTTTGGGTCTAGCTATACATGCCATTTTATGTGATTACTTGATAGTGTGGTGATTTCTGACAATCGTAAATGTGTTTATTTATAGTAATGGATCCCGATCGTGACCGAGAAGTAGCTGATGATCTTGAGAGTGTAGCGCCTGCTCCCGCACAAGGGACAGTGCCGGCGGACTCTCAACCTAATGCTAGTAATCAGAATGATGAAGCTAGACAAGCATTCTATAGTGTGATGAATGATTGGTTTAACCAATACATTCGAACTAATATGGCTGTTCCACAACCTCCATTCCCGACAAATACTACCCCCGCACCTACAATACCACCGGTAACGGACCAAATAAGGTCAAATAAGCCCCCAGTTGACAGAATCCGAAAACATGGGGCTACTGAATTTAAGGCTATGGATAGCGATGATGCCGAGCAAGCTGAATTTTGGCTGGACAACACTATCCGGGTACTCGATGAGCTATCTTGTACACCCGATGAATGCCTAAAGTGTGCTATCTCCTTGCTACGTGATTCTGCCTACTATTGGTGGAGTACTCTGACTTCTATTGTGCCCCGAGAGCAAGTAACTTGGGAGTTTTTCCAAACTGAGTTTCGGAAAAAGTATATCAGTCAGAGATTTGTTGATCAAAAAGTTGCTAATAATTTCCTTAGGCAGCGTTCTAGGGGTGTAAAGAAGTGAAGTTACATGTGAGCTTGTTGGGCTTGCTATGGTGGAGTTTCTGTTTGTAAAATGAGTTAAGCTTCTTTGATGGTGATGATACATGTGCATATAACATGGTTTCAATGTCCCAAGACTCAAACTTGTCTCATGACCTTTAATAATAAGTTGCTAATAATTTTCTTAGGGAGTGTTCTAGGGGTGTAAACAAGTCAAGTTACAAGTGAGCTAGTTGGGCTCACTATAGTAGAGTCACTGTTTGTAAAATGAATTAAGGTTTTTTGATGGTGATGATACATGTGCATATAACATGGTTTCAATGCCCCAAGACTCGAACTTGTCTTCTAACATTCAATAATAAGTTGCTTATAATTTTCTTAGGCAGTCTTCTAGGGGTGTAAACAAGTCAAGTTACATGTGAGCTAGTTGGGCTCGCTATAGTGAGTCACTGTTTGTAAAATGAATTAAGCTTCTTTTATGGTGATGAAACATGTTCATATAACATGGTTTCAATGCCCCAAGATTCAAATTTGTCTTCTGGCCTTTAAGAATAAGTTGCTAATAATTTTCTGAGGCACTCTTCTACGGGTGTAAACAAGTCAAGTTACATGTGAGCTAGTTGGGCTCGCTATAGTGGAGTCAATGTTTGAAAAATGAATTAAGCTTCTTTGATGGAGATGATACATGTGCATATAACTTTGTTTCAATTCCCCAAGAGTCAAACTTGTCTTATGACCTTCAATAATAAGTTGCTAATAATTTTCTTAGTCAGTGTTCTAGGGGTGTAAACAAGTCAAGCTCCGTGTGAGCTAGTTGGGCTCGCTATAGTGAATCACTATTTGTAAAATGAATTAAGCTTCTTTGATGGTGATGATACATGTGCAGATAACATGGTTTCAATGCCCCAAGACTCAAACTTGTCTTATGACCTTGAATAATAAGTTGCTAATAATTTTCTTAGGCAGTCTTCTAGGGGTGTAAACAAGTCAAGTTACATGTGAGCTAGTTGGGCTCGCTATAGTGGAGTCACTATTTAAAAAATGAATTAAGGTTCTTTGATGGTGATGTTACATGTGCATATAACATGGTTTCAATGCCCCAAGACTCAAACTTGTCTTATGACCTTCAATAATAAGTTGCTAATAATTTTCTTAGGCAGTTTTCCGGGGGTGTGAACAAGTCAAGTTACATGTGAGCTAGTTGGGCTCGCTATAGTGGTGTCACAGTTTGTAAAATGAATTAAGCTTCTTTGATGGTGATGATACATGTGCATATAACACGGTTTCAATGCCCAAGACTCAAACTTGTCCTATGACCTTCAATAATAAGTTGCTAATAATTTCCTTAGGCAGCGTTCTAGGGGTGTAAACAAGTGAAGTTACATGTGAGCTGGTTGGGCTCGCTATGGTGGAGTTTCTGTTTGTAAAATGAATTAAGCTTCTTTGATGGTGATGAAACATGTGCATATAACATGGTTTCAATGTCCCAAGACTCAAACTTGTCTCATGACCTTTAATAATAACTTGCTAATAATTTTCTTAGGGAGTGTTCTAGGGGTGTAAACAAGTCAAGTTACATGTGAGCTAGTTGGCCTCGCTATAGTGGTGTCACTATTTGTAAAATGAATTAAGGTTCTTTGATGATGATGATACATGTGCATATAACATGGTTTCAATGCCCCAAGACTCAAACTTGTCTTATGACGTTCAATAATAAGTTGCTAATAATTTTCTTAGGCAGTCTTCCAGGGGTGTGAACAAGTCAAGTTACATGTGAGCTAGTTGGGCTCGCTATAGTGGTGTCACAGTTTGTAAAATGAATTAAGCTTCTTTGATGGAGATGATACATGTGCATATAACTTTGTTTCAATTCCCCAAGAGTCAAACTTGTCTTATGACCTTCAATAATAAGTTGCTAATAATTTTCTTAGGCAGTGTTCTAGGGGTGTAAATAAGTCAAGCTCCGTGTGAGCTAGTTGGGCTCGCTATAGTGAATCACTATTTGTAAAATGAATTAAGCTTCTTTGATGGTGATGATACATGTGCAGATAACATGGTTTCAATGCCCCAAGACTCAAACTTGTCTTATGACCTTGAATAATAAGTTGATAATAATTTTCTTAGGCAGTCTTCTAGGGGTGTAAACAAGTCAAGTTACACGTGAGCTAGTTGGGCTCGCTATAGTGGAGTCACTATTTAAAAAATGAATTAAGGTTCTTTGATGGTGATGATACATGTGCATATAACATGGTTTTAATGCCCGAAGACTCAAACTTGTCTTATAACATTCAATAATAAGTTGGTAATAATTTTCTTAGGCAGTCTTCTAGGGGTGTAAACAAGTCAAGTTACATGTGAGCTAGTTGGGCTCGCTATAGTGGAGTCACAGTTTGTAAAATGAATTAAGCTTCTTTGATGTTGATGATAAATGTGCATGTAACATGGTTTCAATGCCCCAAGACTCAAACTTGTCTTATGACCATTAAGAATAAGTTGCTAATAATTTTCTGAGGCACTCTTCTAGGGGTGTAAACAAGTCAAGTTACATGTGAGCTAGTTGTGCTCGCTATAGTGGAGTCACAGTTTGTAAAATGAATTAAGCTTCTTTGATGGTGATTATACATGTGCATATAACATGGTTTCATTGCCCCAAGACTCAAAATTGTCTTATGACCATTAAGAATAAGTTGCTAATAATTTTCTGAGGCACTCTTCTAGGGGTGTAAACAAGTTAAGTTACATGTGAGCTAGTTGGGCTCGCTATAGTGGAGTTACTTTTTGTAAAATGAATTAAGCTTCTTTGATGGTGATGCTACATGTGCATATAACATGGTTTCAATGTCCCAAGACACAAACTTGTCTTATGGCCTCGAATAATAAGTTGCTAATAATTTTCTTAGGCAGGCTTCTAGGGGTGTAAACAAGTCAAGTTACATGTAAGCTAGTTGGGCTCGCTATAGTGGAGTCACTATTTAAAAAATGAATTAAGGTTCTTTGATGGCGATGATACATGTGCATATAACATGGTTTCAATGCCCCAAGACTCAAACTTGTCTTATGACCTTCAATAATAAGTTGCTAATAATTTTCTTAGGCAGTCTTCTAGGGGTGTAAACAAGTCAAGTTACACGTGAGCTAGTTGGGCTCGCTATAGTGGAGTCACTATTTAAAAAATGAATTAAGGTTCTTTGATGGTGATGATACATGTGCATATAACATGGTTTCAATGCCCCAAGACTCAAACTTGTCTTATGACGTTCAATTATAAGTTGCTAATAATTTTCCTAGGCAGTCTTCCAGGGGTGTGAACAAGTGAAGTTACATGTGAGCTAGTTGGGCTCGCTATAGTGGTGTCACAGTTTGTAAAATGAATTAAGCTTCTTTGATGGAGATGATACATGTGCATATAACTTTGTTTCAATTCCCCAAGAGTCAAACTTGTCTTATGACCTTCAATAATAAGTTGCTAATAATTTTCTTAGGCAGTGTTCTGGGGGTGTAAACAAGTCAAGCTCCGTGTGAGCTAGTTGGGCTCGCTATAGTTAATCACTATTTGTAAAATGAATTAAGCTTCTTCGATGGAGATGATACATGTGCAGATAACATGGTTTCAATGCCCCAAGACTCAAACTTGTCTTATGACCTTGAATAATAAGTTGCTACTAATTTTCTTAGGCAGTCTTCTAGGGGTGTAAACAAGTCAAGTTACATGTGAGCTAGTTGGGCTCGCTATAGTGGAGTCACTATTTAAAAAATGAATTAATGTTCTTTGATGGTGATGATACATGTGCATATAACATGGTTTCAATGCCCAACACTCAAACTTGTCCTATGACCTTCAATAATAAGTTGCTAATAATTTCCTTAGGCAGCGTTCTAGGGGTGTAAACAAGTGAAGTTACATGTGAGCTGGTTGGGCTCGCTATGGTGGAGTTTCTGTTTGTAAAATGAATTAAGCTTCTTTGATGGTGATGATACATGTGCATATAACATGGTTTCAATGTCCCAAGACTCAAACTTGTCTCATGACCTTTAATAATAAGTTGCTAATAAATTTCTTTGGGAGTGTTCTAGGGGTGTAAACAAGTCAAGTTACATGTGAGCTAGTTGGGCTCGCTATAGTGGAGTCACTGTTTGTAAAATGAATTAAGGTTCTTTGATGGTGATGATACATGTGCATATAACATGGTTTCAATGCCCGAAGACTCAAACCTGTCTTATAACATTCAATAATAAGTTGGTAATAATTTTCTTAGGCAGTCTTCTAGGGGTGTAAACAAGTCAAGTTACATGTGAGCTAGTTGGGCTCGCTATAGTGGAGTCACAGTTTGTAAAATGAATTAAGCTTCTTTGATGTTGATGATACATGTGCATGTAACATGGTTTCAATGCCCCAAGACTCAAACTTGTCTTATGACCATTAAGAATAAGTTGCTAATAATTTTCTGAGGCACTCTTCTAGGGGTGTAAACAAGTCAAGTTACATGTGAGCTAGTTGTGCTCGCTATAGTGGAGTCACAGTTTGTAAAATGAATTAAGCTTCTTTGATGGTGATGATACATGTGCGTATAACATGGTTTCAATGCCCCAAGACTCAAACTTGTCTTATGACCATTAAGAATAAGTTGCTAATAATTTTCTGAGGCACTCTTCTAGGGGTGTAAACAAGTCAAGTTACATGTGAGCTACTTGTGCTCGCTTTAGTGGAGTCACAGTTGGTAAAATGAATTAAGCTTCTTTGGTGGTGATGATACATGCTCATATAACATGGTTTCAATGCCCAAGACTCAAACTTGTCCTATGACCTTCAATAATAAGTTGCTAATAATTTCCTTAGGCAGCGTTCTAGGGGTGTAAACAAGTTAAGTTACATGTGAGCTAGTTGGGCTCGCTATAGTGGAGTTACGTTTTGTAAAATGAATTAAGCTTCTTTGATGGTGATGATACATGTGCATATAACATGGTTTCAATGTCCCAAGACTCAAACTTGTCTTATGGCCTCGAATAATAAGTTGCTAATAATTTTCTTAGGCAGGCTTCTAGGGGTGTAAACAAGTCAAGTTACATGTAAGCTAGTTGGGCTCGCTATAGTGGAGTCACTATTTAAAAAATGAATTAAGGTTCTTTGATGGCGATGATACATGTGCATATAACTTGGTTTCAATGCCCCCAGACTCAAACCTGTCTTATGACCTTCAACAATAAGTTGCTAATAATTTTATTAGGCAGTCTTCCAGGGGTGTGAACAAGTCAAGTTACATGTGAGCTAGTTGGGCTCGCTATAGTGGTGTCACAGTTTGTAAAATGAATTAAGCTTCTTTGATGGTGATGATACATGTGCATATAACATGGTTTCAATGCCCCAAGACTCAAACTTGTCTTATGACCATTAAGAATAAGTTGCTAATAATTTTCTGAGGCACTCTTCTAGGGGTGTAAACAAGTCAAGTTACATGTGAGCTAGTTGTGCTCGCTTTAGTGGAGTCACAGTTTGTAAAATGAATTAAGCTTCTTTGGTGGTGATGATACATGCTCATATAACATGGTTTCAATGCCCAAGACTCAAACTTGTCCTATGACCTTCAATAATAAGTTGCAAATAATTTCCTTAGGCAGCGTTCTAGGGGTGTAAACAAGTTAAGTTACATGTGAGCTAGTTGGGCTCGCTATAGTGGAGTTACATTTTGTAAAATGAATTAAGCTTCTTTGATGGTGATGATACATGTGCATATAACATGGTTTCAATGTCCCAAGACTCAAACTTGTCTTATGCCTCGAATAATAAGTTGCTAATAATTTTCTTAGGCAGGCTTCTAGGGGTGTAAACAAGTCAAGTTACATGTAAGCTAGTTGGGCTCGCTATAGTGGAGTCACTATTTAAAAATGAATTAAGGTTCTTTGATGGCGATGATACATGTGCATATAACTTGGTTTCAATGCCCCAGACTCAAACTTGTCTTATGACCTTCAACAATAAGTTGCTAATAATTTTATTAGGCAGTCTTCCAGGGGTGTGAACAAGTCAAGTTACATGTGAGCTAGTTGGGCTCGCTATAGTGGTGATGATACATGTGCATATAACATGGTTTCAATGCCGAAGACTCAAACTTGTCCTATGACCTTCAATAATAAGTTGCTAATAATTTCTTAGGCAGCGTTCTAGGGTGTAAACAAGTGAAGTTACATGTGAGCTGGTTGGGCTCGCTATGGTGGAGTTTCTTTTGTAAAATGAATTAAGCTTCTTTGATGGTGATGATACATGTGCATATAACATGGTTTCAATGCCACAAGACTCAAACTTGTCTTATGACCTTGAATAATAAGTTGCTAATAATTTCTTAGGCAGTCTTCTAGGGTGTAAACAAGTCAAGTTACACGTGAGCTAGTTGGGCTCGCTATAGTGGAGTCACTATTTAAAAATGAATTAAGGTTCTTTGATGGTGATGATACATGTGCATATAACATGGTTTCAATGCCCAAGACTCAAACTTGTCTTATGACGTTCAATTATAAGTTGCTAATAATTTTCTTAGGCAGTCTTCCAGGGGTGGAACAAGTCAAGTTACATGTGAGCTAGTTGGGCTCGCTATAATGGTGTCACAGTTTGTAAAATGAATTAAGCATCTTTGATGGAGATGATAATGTGCATATAACTTGTTTCAATTCCCCAAGAGTTAAACTTGTCTTATGACCTTCAATAATAAGTTGCTAATAATTTTCTTAGGCAGTGTTCTAGGGGTGTGAACAAGTCAAGCTCCGTGTGAGCTAGTTGGGCTCGCTATAGTGAATCACTATTTGTAAAATGAATTAAGCTTCTTTGATGGAGATGATACATGTGCAATAACATGGTTTCAATGCCCAAGACTCAAACTTGTCTTATGACCTTAATAAAAGTTGCTAATAATTTTCTTAGGCAGTCTTCTAGGGGTGTAAACAAGTCAAGTTACATGTGAGCTAGTTGGGCTTGCTATAGTGGAGTCATATTTAAAAATGAATTAAGTTCTTTGATGGTGATGATACATGTGCATATACATGGTTTCAATGCCCGACCTCAAACTTGTCCTATGACCTTCAATAATAAGTTGCTAATAATTTCCTTAGGCAGCGTTCTAGGGGTGTAAACAAGTGAAGTTACATGTGAGCTGGTTGGGCTCGCTATGGTGGAGTTTCTGTTTGTAAAATGAATTAAGCTTCTTTGATGGTGATGATACATGTGCATATAACATGGTTTCAATGCCACAAGACTCAAACTTTCTCATGACCTTGAATAATAAGTTGCTAATAATTTTCTTAGGCAGGCTTCTAGGGGTGTAAACAAGTCAAGTTACATGTAGCTAGTTGGGCTCGCTATAGTGGAGTCACTATTTCAAAATGAATTAAGGTCTTTGATGGCGATGATACATGTGCATATAACATGGTTTCATGCCCCAAGACTCAAACTTGGCTTATGACCTTCAATAATAAGTTGCTAATAATTTTCTTAGGCAGTCTTCAGGGGTGTGAACAAGTCAAGTTACATGTGAGCTAGTTGGGCTCGCTATAGTGGTGTCACAGTTTGTAAAATGAATTAAGCTTCTTTGATGGTGATGATACATGTGCATATAACATGGTTTCAATGCCCAAGACTCAAACTTGTCTATGACCTTCAATAATAAGTTGCTAATAATTTCTTAGGCAGCGTTCTAGGGGTGTAAACAAGTGAAGTTACATGTGAGCTGGTTGGGCTCGCTATGGTGGAGTTTCTGTTTGTAAAATGTATTAAGCTTCTTGATGGTGATGATACATGTGCATATAACATGGTTTCAATGCCCAAGACTCAAACTTGTCTTATGACCTTAATAATAAGTTGCTAATAATTTTCTTAGGCAGTCTTCTAGGGGTGTAAACAAGTCAAGTTACACGTGAGCTAGTTGGGCTCGCTATAGTGGTGTCACTATTTAAAATGAATTAAGTTCTTTGATGGTGATGATACATGTGCATATAACATGGTTCAATGCCCCAAGACTCAAACTTGTCTATGACGTTCAATATAAGTTGCTAATAATTTCTTAGGCAGTCTTCCAAGGGTGGGAACAAGTCAAGTTACATGTGAGCTAGTTGGGCTCGCTATATGGTGTCACAGTTTGTAAATGAATTAAGCTTCTTTGATGGAGATGATACATGTGCATATAACTTGTTTCAATTCCCAAGATCAAACTTGTCTATGACCTTCAATAATAAGTTGCTAATAATTTTCTTAGGCACTGTTCTAGGGTGTAAACAAGTCAAGCTCGTGTGAGCTAGTTGGGCTCGCTATAGTGAATCACTATTTGTAAAATGAATTAAGCTTCTTGATGGAGATGATACATGTGCAGATAACATGGTTTCAATGCCCCAAGACTCAAACTTGTCTTATGACCTTGAATAATAAGTTGCTAATAATTTCTTAGGCAGTCTTCTAGGGGTGTAAACAAGTCAAGTTACATGTGAGCTAGTTGGCTCGCTATAGTGGAGTCACTATTTAAAATGAATTAATGTTCTTTGATGGTGATGATACATGTGCATATAACATGGTTTCAATGCCCAACACTCAAACTTGTCCTATGACCTTCAATAATAAGTTGCTAATAATTTCCTTAGGCAGCGTTCTAGGGGTGTAAACAAGTGAAGTTACATGTGAGCTGGTTGGGCTTGCTATGGTGGAGTTTCTGTTTGTACAATGAATTAAGCTTCTTTGATGGTGATGATACATGTGCATATAACATGATTTCAATGTCCCAAGACTCAAACTTGTCTCATGACCTTTAATAATAAGTTGCTAATAATTTCTTTGGGAGTGTTCTAGGGGTGTAAACAAGTCAAGTTACATGTGAGCTGGTTGGGCTCGCTATGGTGGAGTTTCTGTTTGTAAAATGAATTAAGCTTCTTTGATGGTGATGATACATGTGCATATAACATTGTTTCAATGTCCCAAGACTCATTGTCTCATGACCTTAATAATAAGTTGCTAATAATTTTCTTAGGGAGTGTTCTAGGGGTGTAAACAAGTCAGTTACATGTAAGCTAGTTGGGCTCGCTATAGTGGAGTCACTGTTTGTAAAATGAATTAAGGTTCTTTGATGGTGATGATACATGTGCATATAACATGGTTTCAATGCCCCAAGACTCAAACTTGTCTTATAACATTCCATAATAAGTTGCTAATAATTTTCTTGGCAGTCTTCTAAAGGTGTAAACAAGTCAAGTTACATGTGAGCTAGTTGGGCTCGCTATAGTGAGTCACTGTTTGTAAAATGAATTAAGGTTCTTTGATGGTGATGATACATGTGCATATAACATGGTTTCATTGCCCGAAGACTCAAACTTGTCTTATAACATTCAATAATAAGTTGCTAATAATTTTCTTAGGCAGTCTTCTAGGGGTGTAAACAAGTCAAGTTACATGTGAGCTAGTTGGGCTCGCTATATGGAGTCACTATTAAAATGAATTAAGTTTTTGATGGTGATGATACATGTGCATATAACATGGTTTCAATGCCCAACACTCAAACTTGTCTATACCTTCAATAATAAGTTGCTAATAATTTCTTAGGCAGCGTTCTAGGGGTGTAAACAAGTGAAGTTACATGTGAGCTGTTGGGTCGTATGTGGAGTCTGTTTAAATAATTAAGTTCTTGATGGTGATGATACATGTGCATATAACATGGTTTCAATGCCCAAACTCAAACTTGTCTATGACCTTATAATAAGTTGCTAATAATTTCTTGGAGTTTTAGGGTGTAACAAGTCAAGTACATGTGAGCTGGTTGGGCTCGCTATGGTGGAGTTTCTGTTTGTAAAATGAATTAAGCTTCTTTGATGGTGATGATACATGTGCATATAACATGGTTTCAATGTCCCAAGACTCATTGTCTCATGACCTTTAATAATAAGTTGCTAATAATTTTCTTAGGAGGTTCTAGGGGTGTAAACAGTCAAGTTACATGTGAGCTAGTTGGGCTCGCTATAGTGGATCACTGTTGTAAAATGAATTAAGTTCTTTGATGGTGATGATACATGTGCATATAACATGGTTTCAATGCCCCAAGACTCAAACTTGTCTTATGACCTTCCATAATAAGTTGCTAATAATTTTCTTGGCAGTCTCTAGGGTGTAACAAGTCAAGTTACATGTGAGCTAGTTGGGCTCGCTATAGTGAGTCACTGTTTGTAAAATGAATTAAGGTTCTTTGATGGTGATGATACATGTGCATATAACATGGTTTCATTGCCCGAAGACTCAAACTTGTCTTATAACATTCATAATAAGTTGCTAATAATTTTCTTAGGCAGTCTTCTAGGGGTGTAAACAAGTCAAGTTACATGTGAGCTAGTTGGGCTCGCTATAGTGGAGCACAGTTTGTAAAATGAATTAAGCTTCTTTGATGGTGATGATACATGTGCATATAACATGGTTTCAATTGCCCAAGATCAAACTTGTCTTATGACCTTCAATAATAAGTTGCTAATAATTTTCTTGGCAGTCTTCAGGGGTGTAAACAAGTCAAGTGACATGTGAGCTAGTTGGGCTCGCTATAGTGGAGTCACTGTTTGTAAAATGAATGAAGCTTTTTGATGGTGATGATACATTGCATATAACATGGTTTCAATGCCCCAAGACTCAAACTTGTCTTATGACCTTCAATAATAAGTTGCTAATAATTTTCTTAGGCAGGCTTCTAGGGGTGTAAACAAGTGAAGTTACATGTGAGCTGTTGGGCTTGCTATGTGGAGTTTCTGTTTGTAAAATGAATTAAGCTTCTTGATGGTGATGATAATGTGCATATAACATGGTTTCAATGCCCCAGACTCAAACTTGTCTTTACTTCAATAATAAGTTGCTAATAATTTTCTTAGGCAGTCTTCTAGGGGTGTAAACAAGTCAAGTACATGTGAGCTAGTTGGGCTCGCTATAGTGGAGTCACTATTTAAAAATGAATTAAGGTTCTTTGATGGTGATGATACATGTGCATATAACATGGTTTCAATGCCCCAAGCTCAAACTTGTCTATACATTCATATAAGTTGCTAATTTTCTTAGCGTTTCTAGGTGTAAACAGTCAGTTACATGTGAGCTAGTTGGCTCGCTATAGTGAGTCACTGTTTGTAAAATGATTAAGTTCTTGAGGTGATGATACATGTGCATATACATGGTTTCATGCCCGAAGACTCAAACTTGTCTTATACATTAATAATAAGTTGCTAATAATTTTCTTAGGCAGTCTTCTAGGGTGTAACAAGTCAAGTTACATTGAGTAGTTGGGCTCCTATAGTGAGCACTTTGTAAATGAATTAAGCTTCTTTGGTGATGATACATGTGCATATACATGGTTTCAATTCCCCAAGATAACTTGTTTATGACCTTAATAATAAGTTGCTATAATTTTCTTGGCAGTCTTCTAGGGTGTAAACAGTCAAGTACTTAGCTAGTTGCTCGCTATAGTGAGTCACTGTTTGTAAAATGAATAAGCTTCTTTGATGGTGATGATACATTGCATATAACATGGTTTCAATGCCCGAAGACTCAAACTTGTCTTATGACCTTCAATAATAAGTTGCTAATAATTTTCTTAGGCAGCTTCTAGGGTGTAAACAAGTCAAATTACATGTGAGCTAGTTGGGCTGCTATGGTGGAGTCCTGTTTGTAAAATGATTAAGCTTCTTGATGGTGATGATACATGTGCATATACATGGTTTCAATGCCCCAAGACTCAAACTTGTCTTATAACATTCAATAATAAGTTGCTAATAATTTTCTTGGGCAGTCTTCTAGGGGTGTAAACAAGTCAAGTACATGTGAGCTAGTTGGGCTCGCTATGTGGAGTCACTATTGTAAAATGAATTAAGGTTCTTTGATGGTGATGATACATGTGCATATAACTTGGTTTCAATGCCCCAAGCTCAAACTTGTCTTATAACTTCCATAATAAGTTGCTAATAATTTTCTTAGGCAGTCTTCTAGGTGTAAACAAGTCAAGTTACATGTGAGCTAGTTGGGCTCGCTATAGTGAGTCACTGTTTTAAAATGAATAAGTTCTTTGATGGTGATGATACATGTGGCATATAACATGGTTTCATGCCCGAAGACTCAAACTTGTCTTATAACATTCAATAATAAGTTGCTAATATTTTCTTAGGCAGTCTTCTAGGGGTGTAAACAAGTAAGTTACATGTGAGCTAGTTGGGCTCGCTATAGTGGAGCACAGTTGTAAATGAATTAAGCTTCTTTGATGGTGATGATACATGTGCATATAACATGGTTTCAATCCCCAGATCAAACTTGTCTCTAGACCTTCAATAATAAGTTGCTTAATAATTTTCCTTTGGCAGTCTTCTAGGGGTGTAAACAAGTCAAGTACATGTGAGCTAGTTGGGCTCGCTATAGTGAGTCACTATTTGTAAAATGAATGAAGCTTCTTTGATGGTGATGATACATGTGCATATAACATGGTTTCAATGCCCCAAGACCTCAAACTTGTCTTATGACCTTCAATAATAAGTTGCTAATAATTTTCTTAGGCAGGCTTCTAGGGTGTAAAAAGTGAAGTTACATGTGAGCTGGTTGGGCTGCTATGTGGAGTCTGTTTGTAAAATGAATTAGGCTTCTTTGATATTGATGATACATGTGCATATAACATGGTTTCAATTGCCCCGAAGACTCAAACTTGTCTTAAAACATTAATAATAAGTTGCTAATAATTTTCTTAGGCAGTCTTCTAGGGGTGTAAACAAGTCAAGTTACATGTGAGCTAGTTGGGCTCGCTATACTGGAGTCACTTTTAAAAAATGAATTAAGCTTCTTTGATGGATGATACATGTGCATATTAACATGGTTTCAATGCCCCAAGACTAAACTTGTCTTATGACCTTCAATAATAAGTGCTAATAATTTTCTTAGGCAGTCTTCTAGGGGTGTGAACAAGTCAAGTTACATGTGAGCTAGTTGGGCTCGCTATAGTGAGTCACTGTTGTAAAATGAATTAAGCTTCTTTGATGGTGATGAAACATGTCATATAACATGGTTTCAATGCCCAAGACTCAAACTTGTCTCTGACTTCAAGAATAAGTTGCTAATAATTTTCTGAGGCAGCTTCTAGGGGTGTAAACAAGTCAAGTTACATGTGAGCTAGTTGGGCTCGCTATAGTGGAGTCTGTTTGTAAAATGAATAAGCTTTTTGATGGTGATGATACATGTGCATATAACATGGTTCAATGCCCCAAGACTCAAACTTTCTTATGACATTCAATAATAAGTTGCTAATAATTTTCTTAGGCAGTCTTCTAGGGGTGTAAACAAGTCAAGCTACATGTGAGCTAGTTGGGCTCGCTATAGTGATCACTATTTGTAAAATGAATTAAGTTCTTTGATGGTGATATACATGTGCAGTAACATGGTTTCAATCCCCAAGACTCAAACTTGTTTATTACCTTGAATAATAAGTTGCTAATAATTTTTTAGGCAGCTTCTAGGGGTGTAAACAAGTCAAGTTACATGTGAGCTAGTTTGGGCTCGCTATAGTGGAGTAAGTATTTAAAAATAATTAAGGTTCTTTGATGGTGATGATACATGTGCATATAACATGGTTTCAAATGCCCCAAGACTCAAACTTGTCTTATAACATTCCATAATAAGTTGCTAATAATTTTCTTTGGCAGCCTTCTAAGGTGTAAACAAGTCAAGTTACATGTGAGCTAGTTGGGCTCGCTATGGTGGAGTTTCTGTTTGTAAAAATGAATTAAGCTTCTTTGATGGTTATGAATACATTGTGCATATAACATGATTTCAATGTCCCAAGACACAACTTGTCTCATGACCTTAATAATCAGTTGCTAATAATTTTCTTAGGCAGGCTTCTAGGGTTGTGTAAACAAGTCAAGTTACATGTGAGCTAGTTGGGCTCGCTATATGGGACTCACTATTTAAAATGAATTAAGGTTCTTGATGGTGATGATACATGTGCATATAACATGGTTTCAATGCCCCAAGACTCAAACTTGTCTTATGACCTTAATAATAAGTTGCTAATAATTTTCTTAGGCAGTTCTAGGGTGTGAACAAGTCAAGTTACATGTGAGCTAGTTGGGCTCGCTATAGTGGAGTCACAGTTTGTAAAATGAATAAGCTTCTTTGATGGTGATGATACATGTGCATATAACATGGTTTCAATGCCCCAAGACTCAAACTTGTCTATGACCTTGAATAATAAGTTGCTAATAATTTTCCTTAGGCAGGTTCTAGGGGTGTAAACAAGTCAAGTTACATGTTGAGCTAGTTGGGCTCGCTATAGTGGAGTCACTGTTTGAAAATGAATTAGGTTCTTTGATGGTGATGATACATGTGCATATAACATGGTTTCAATGCCCAAGACTCAAACTTGTCTTATGAACCTTGAATAATAAGTTGCTAATAATTTTCTTAGGCAGTCTTTCTAGGGGTGTAAACAAGTCAGTTACATGTGAGCTAGTTGGGCTCGCTATAGTGGAGTCACATGTTTAAAATGAATTAAGCGTTCTTTGATGGTGATGATACATGTGCATATAACATGGTTTCAATGCCCCAAGACTCAAACTTGTCTTATGACCTTCAATAATAAGTTGCTAATAATTTCTTAGGCAGTCTTCCTAGGGGTGTAAACAAGTGAAGTTAATGTGAGCTAGTTGGGTCGCTATAGGTGGACAGTGTTGTAAAATGAATTAAGCTTCTTTGATGGTGATGATACATGTGCATATAACATGGTTTCAATGTCCCAAGACTCAAACTTGTCTTATGAACCTTAATAATAAGTTGCTAATAATTTTCTTAGGCAGTGTTCTAGGGGTTGTAAACAAGTCAAGTACATGTGAGCTAGTTGGGCTCGCTATAGTGGAGTCACTGTTGTAAAATGAATTAAGGTTCTTTGATGGTGATGATACATGTGCATATAACATGGTTTCAATGCCCAAGACTCAAAACTTGTCTTATGACCCTTCAATAATAAGTTGCTAATAATTTTCTTAGGCAGTCCTTCTAGGGGTGTAAACAAGGTCAAGTTACATGTGAGCTAGTTGGGCTCGCTATAGTGGAGTCACTGTTGTAAAATGAATTAAGCTTTTTGATGGTGATGATACATGTGCATATAACATGGTTTCAATGGCCCAAGACTCAAACTTGTCTTATGACCTTAAATAATAAGTTGCTAATAATTTTCTTAGGCAGCTTCTAGGGGTGTAAACAAGTCAAGTTACATGTGAGCTAGTTGGGCTCGCTATAGTGGAGTCACTGTTTGTAAAATGAATTAAGCTCTTGATGGTGATGATACATGTGCATATAACATGGTTTCAATGTCCCAAGAACTCAAACTTGTCCTATGACCTTCAATAATAAGTTGCTAAAATTTTCTTAGGCAGTTTCTAGGGGTGTAAACAAGGTCAAGTTACATGTGAGCTAGTTGGGCTCGCTATAGTGGAGTCACTGTTCTAAAATGAATTAATGCTTCTTTGATGGTGATGATACATGTGCATATAACATGGTTTCAATGCCCAAGACTCAAACTTGTCTTATGAAACCTTCCAATAATAAGTTGCTAATAATTTTCTTAGGCAGTCTTCTAGGGGTGTAAACAAGTCAAGTTACATGTGAGCTAGTTGGGCTCGCTATAAGTGATACGTTTTGTAAAATTGAATAAGGTTTTTGATGGTGATGATACATGTGCATATAACATGGTTTCAAATGGCCCCGAAGACTCAAACTTGTCTTATGAACCTTAATAATAAGTTGCCTAATAATTTTCTTAGGCAGTCTTCTATGGGGTGTAAACAAGTCAAGTTACATGTGAGCTAGTTGGGGCTCGTTATAGTGGAGTCACATGTTGTAAAATGAATTAAGCTTCTTTGATGTGATGATGACATGTGCATATAACATGTTTCAATGCCCCAAGACTCAAACTTGTCTTATGACCTTCAATAATAAGTTGCTAATAATTTTCTTATGGCAGTCTTCTAGGGGTGTAAACAAAGTCAAGTTACATGTGAGCTAGTTGGGCTCGCTATATGGGTGTCACTGTTATGTAAAATGAATTAAGCTTTCTTTGATGGTGATGAATACATGTGCATATAACATGTTTCAATGCCCGAAGACTCAAACTTGTCTTATGACCCTTCAATAATAAGTTGCTAATAATTTCTTAGGCAGTCTTCTAGGGTGTAAACAAGTAAGTTACATGTGACTGCGTTTGTTGGCTCGTATATGGTGAGTTTCTGTTTGTAAAATGAATTAAGCTTCTTTGATGGATGATAACATATTGTTTCATGCAAGACTCAAACTGTCTTCACTTTAATATAGTTGCTAAAATTTTTTTAGGGTTTCTGGTGTAAAGTCAAGTCCATGTGAGCTAGTGGGCTCGCTATAGTGGAGTCACTTTGTAAAATGAATTAAGCTTCTTTGATGGTGATGATACATGTGCATATAACATGGTTTCAATGCCCCAAGACTCAAACTTGTCTTATGACCTTCAATAATAAGTTGCTAATAATTTTCTTAGGCAGTCTTCTAGGGGTGTAAACAAGTCAAGTTACATGTGAGCTAGTTGGGCTCGCTATAGTGGAGTCACTGTTTGTAAAATGAATTAAGCTTCTTTGATGGTGATGATACATGTGCATATAACATGGTTTCAATGCCCCAAGACTCAAACTTGTCTTATGACCTTCAATAATAAGTTGCTAATAATTTTCTTAGGCAGTCTTCTAGGGGTGTAAACAAGTCAAGTTACATGTGAGCTAGTTGGGCTCGCTATAGTGAGTCACTGTTTGTAAAATGAATTAAGCTTCTTTGATGGTGATGATACATGTGCATATAACATGGTTTCAATGCCCCAAGACTCAAACTTGTCTTATGACCTTCAATAATAAGTTGCTAATAATTTTCTTAGGCAGTCTTCTAGGGGTGTAAACAAGTCAAGTTACATGTGAGCTAGTTGGGCTCGCTATAGTGGAGTCACTGTTTGTAAAATGAATTAAGCTTCTTTGATGGTGATGATACATGTGCATATAACATGGTTTCAATGCCCAAGACTCAAACTTGTCTTATGACCTTCAATAATAAGTTGCTAATAATTTTCTTAGGCAGCTTCTAGGGGTGTAAACAAGTCAAGTTACATGTGAGCTAGTTGGGCTCGCTATAGTGGAGTCTGTTTGTAAAATGAATTAAGCTTCTTTGATGGTGATGATACATGTGCATATAACATGGTTTCAATGCCCAAGACTCAAACTTGTCTTATGACTTCAATAATAAGTTGCTAATAATTTTCTTAGGCAGTCTTCTAGGGGTGTAAACAAGTCAAGTTACATGTGAGCTAGTTGGGCTCGCTATAGTGGAGTCACTGTTTTAAAATGAATTAAGCTTCTTTGATGGATGATACATGTGCATATAACATGGTTTCAATGCCCAAGACTCAAACTTGTCTTATGACCTTCAATAATAAGTTGCTAATAATTTTCTTAGGCAGTCTTCTAGGGTGTAAACAAGTCAAGTTACATGTGAGCTAGTTGGGCTCGCTATAGTGGAGTCACTGTTTGTAAAATGAATTAAGCTTCTTTGATGGTGATGATACATGTGCATATAACATGGTTTCAATGCCCCAAGACTCAAACTTGTCTTATGACCTTCAATAATAAGTTGCTAATAATTTTCTTAGGCAGTCTTCTAGGGGTGTAAACAAGTCAAGTTACATGTGAGCTAGTTGGGCTCGCTATAGTGGAGTCACTGTTTGTAAAATGAATTAAGCTTCTTTGATGGTGATGATACATGTGCATATAACATGGTTTCAATGCCCCAAGACTCAAACTTGTCTATGACATTCAATAATAGTTGCTAATAATTTCTTAGGCAGCGTTCTAGGGGTGTAAACAAGTCAAGTTACATGTGAGCTAGTTGGGCTCGCTATAGTGAGTCACTGTTTGTAAAATGAATTAAGCTTCTTTGATGGTGATGATACATGTGCATATAACATGGTTTCAATGCCCCAAGACTCAAACTTGTCTTATGACCTTCAATAATAAGTTGCTAATAATTTTTTAGGCAGTCTTCTAGGGTGTAAACAAGTCAAGTTACATGTGAGCTAGTTGGGCTCGCTATAGTGGAGTCACTTTTAAAATGAATTAAGCTTCTTTGATGGTGATGATACATGTGCATATAACATGGTTTCAATGCCCCAAGACTCAAACTTGTCTATGACCTTCAATAATAAGTTGCTAATAATTTTCTTAGGCAGCTTCTAGGGGTGTAAACAAGTCAAGTTACATGTGAGCTAGTTGGGCTCGCTATAGTGAGTCTGTTAAAATGAATTAAGCTTCTTTGATGGTGATGATACATGTGCATATAACATGGTTTCAATGCCCAAGACTCAAACTTGTCTTATGACCTTAATAATAAGTTGCTAATAATTTTCTTAGGCAGTTTCTAGGGGTGTAAACAAGTCAAGTTACATGTGAGCTAGTTGGGCTCGCTATAGTGGAGTCACTGTTTGTAAAATGAATTAAGCTTCTTTGATGGTGATGATACATGTGCATATAACATGGTTTCAATGCCCAAGACTCAAACTTGTCTTATGACCTTCAATAATAAGTTGCTAATAATTTTCTTAGGCAGTCTTCTAGGGGTGTAAACAAGTCAAGTTACATGTGAGCTAGTTGGGCTCGCTATAGTGCACTGTTTGTAAAATGAATTAAGCTTCTTTGATGGTGATGATACATGTGCATATAACATGGTTTCAATGCCCCAAGACTCAAACTTGTCTTATGACCTTCAATAATAAGTTGCTAATAATTTTCTTAGGCAGTCTTCTAGGGGTGTAAACAAGTCAAGTTACATGTGAGCTAGTTGGGCTCGCTATAGTGGAGTCACTGTTTGTAAAATGAATTAAGCTTCTTTGATGGTGATGATACATGTGCATATAACATGGTTTCAATGCCCAAGACTCAAACTTGTCTTATGACCTTCAATAATAAGTTGCTAATAATTTCTTAGGCAGTCTTCTAGGGGTGTAAACAAGTCAAGTTACATGTGAGCTAGTTGGGCTCGCTATAGTGGTCACTGTTTGTAAAATGAATTAAGCTTCTTTGATGGTGATGATACATGTGCATATAACATGGTTTCAATGCCCAAGACTCAAACTTGTCTTATGACCTTCAATAATAAGTTGCTAATAATTTTCTTAGGCAGTTCTAGGGGTGTAAACAAGTCAAGTTACATGTGAGCTAGTTGGGCTCGCTATAGTGGAGTGTTTGTAAAATGAATTAAGCTTCTTTGATGGTGATGATACATGTGCATATAACATGGTTTCAATGCCCAAGACTCAAACTTGTCTTATGACCTTCAATAATAAGTTGCTAATAATTTTCTTAGCA
>NW_024402775.1:127598-158612 GCF_007990345.1 Gossypium hirsutum
TGATGATCTTGAGATGTAGCGCTGCTCCCGCACAAGAGACAGTGCGGTGGACCTCAACCTAATGCTAGTAACCCGAATGATGAAGCTAGACAAGCTTCTATAGCGTGATGAATGATTGGTTCAACCAATACATTCGAACTAATACGGCTGTTCCACAACCTCCATTCCGACAAATACCACCCCCGCACCTACCATACCTCCGGTAACTGACCAAATAAGGTCAAATAAGCCCCAGTTGACAGAATCCAAAACACGGGGCTACTGAATTAAAGCCACGGACACGATGATGCCGAGCAAGCGGAATTTGGTTGGACAACACTATCCGGGTACTAGATGAACTATCTTGCACACCCGATGAGTGCCTAAAGTGTACTATCTCCTTGCTACGTGGTTCTGCCTACTATTGGTGGAATACGTTGACTTCTGTTGTGCCTAGAGAGCAAGTAACTTGGGAGTTTTTCCAAACCGAGTTTCGAAAGAAGTATATCAGTTAGAGATTCATTGACCAAAAACGAAGAATTTCTTGAACTCAAACAAGGTTCCATGTCGGTTACCGACTATGAACGAAAATTGTGAGGCTTAGCCGGTACGCACGAGAATGCATTTCTCAAAAGCCGTGATGTGTAAACGTTTCGAGGATGGCTGAATGACGATATAAAGCTGTATGTAGGCATTTTGGAAATCCGAGAATTTGTGGCACTTGTCGAGCGAGCTTGCAAGGCCGAGGAGCTCAGTATGGAGAAAAGAAAAGCTAAGGTGGGAGCAAAGGAGTTTCGTAAGAGGTCTTCGGGGAAGCCCTTCCCACAGTCATCGAAGAAATTTAGAGATGGCTTAGGCGATCTAGAGACACTTCAGGCTTTTCTAGACGAGATCGCGATCGACCCCCTGTGGATGCACGAGTCACTTCGGTCACTAGTGTTGGAAATGATCGTCGGGACAGAGCGGAGTGCCAGTATTGTGGTAAATGGCATTCGGGAGTTGTAGATTCCATGATCGCTCTGTTACAAGTGCGGATCAGCTGACCACTTCATTAAGGATTGCCGAGTTGTCTGAACAGAATATAAATCAAAGCGAGAAACCGGGTGCTACCACTGTTCGAGGTAGACCATCTAGAAATACGGGCAATGCTAGGGGTGGTCAGAGAGGATCTAGAGATGCTACGACCAGATCCGAGGCTCGCGCTCCTGCTAGGGCTTATGCTATACGCGCACGCGAGGATGCTTCCTCGCCAGATGTTATTACCGGTACTTTTACTCTCTTTGATACTAATGTGATTGCTTTGATTGACCTTGGTTCTATCATTCTTATATATGCGAAACCTTAGCATCCAGTAAGACTTTACCTATTGAGTCTACTGAGTTCGTAATTCGGGTGTCAAATCCCTTGGTCGTTACGTACTTGTCGACAAAGTGTGTAAGAAATGCCCCTAGTAATTCGAGATTCCTATTTTCCGGCGGACTTGATGCTTTTGCCGTTTGATGAATTTGATGTTATTCTTGGTTTGGATTGGTTGACCGCGCATGATGCGGTTGTGAATTGCAAAAGCAAGACTATTGATTTCAGGTGCGCAAATAACGAGATAATCCGAGTTGAGTCTACGGACTTAAGGGGGTTGCCAGTTGTAATATCAGCAATGTTGGCCCAGAAATATGTAAGAAAAGGGTGCGAAGCATACCTTGCGTATGTACTTGATGACAAAGAATTAGAAAAGAAACCCGAATCTGTGCCGGTAGTTTGTGAATACCCGGATGTTTTTTCTGAAGAATTACCGGGTTTACCACCTGTTCGGGAGGTAGAGTTTGGTATTGAGCTTGTACCTGGAACTACGCCAATTTCGATAGCTCCGTATCGTATGGCACCAACCGAGTTAAAAGAATTGAAAGCTCAGTTGCAAGAGTTGACGGATAGAGGTTTCGCTCGACCAAGTTTCTCACCTTGGGGTGCACCAGTATTGTTCGTGAAAAAGAAGGACGGAACCATGAGGTTGTGCATTGACTATCGTCAACTGTATAAAGTGACGATAAAGAATAAATATCCATTACCGCGTATTGATGATTTGTTTGATCAACTAAAGGGAGCCTCAGTGTTTTCAAAGATAGATTTTAGATCGGGTTATTATCAGTTGCAGATTCGAGATTCGGACGTACCCAAAACTGCTTTCAGAACGAGGTACGGTTACTACGAGTTCTTAGTGATGCCGTTCGGGCTCACTAATGCCCCTGCGGTATTTATGGATTTGATGAATCGGATCTTCAGACAGTATTTGGACCGGTTCGTAGTTGTGTTCATCGATGACATCTTGGTCTATTCAGGAGATGAGACCGAACATGCTGAGCACCTGAGATTAGTGTTGCAAATTTTGCGGGATAAGCAGTTATATGCTAAGTTCAGTAAGTGTGAGTTCTGGTTAAGAGAGGTTAGCTTCTTGGGTCATGTGGTATCCGCATCGGGTATTCGAGTTGACCCGAGCAAAATTTCAGCCATACTTAACTGGAAGCCTCCAAGAAATATTACCGAAGTTCGGAGCTTCCTAGGGCTCGTCGGTTATTACCGACGATTTGTAAAAGGTTTCTCGATGATAGCCACACCAATGACGAAGCTACTTCAAAAGGATGTTAAGTTCGAATGGACGGAGAAATGTCAGAAAAGTTTCGATCAACTGAAAACTTATTTGACTGAAGCTCCAATTTTAGTGCAACCCGAATCAGGCAAAGAGTTTGTCATTTATAGTGACGCATCCCTACTTGGGTTGGGTTGCGTATTGATGCAAGAAGGTCGAGTTGTGGCCTATGCATCGAGACAATTGAAGCCACACGAGAGAAATTATCCGACCCATGATCTCGAACTAGCTGCCATCGTATTTGCTTTGAAAATATGGCGACATTATTTGTTTGGTGAGAAGTGCCATGTATTTTCGGATCACAAAAGTCTCAAATATTTGATGACCCAGCGAGACTTGAATCTGCGACAAAGGCGTTGGCTTGAGTTGTTGAAAGATTATGAGCTTGTCATTGATTACCACCCGGGAAAGGCTAATGTGGTTGCGGACGCCTTAAGCTGGAAATCACTGTTTGCTTTACGAGCGATGAATGTACACTTGTCTGTTCTACCCGACAATGTGTTAGTAGCTGAATTAAAAGCCAAACCATTATTGATTCATCAAATTCGTGAAGCTTAGAAAGTCGATGATGAATTGGTTGCAAAACGGGCTAAGTGTGTTCCGAACAAGGAATTAGAGTTTCAAATTGATGATGATGATTGTTTGAGGTTCAGAAGTCGTTTGTGTGTTCCAAGGAATTCGGAACTCATTCCGATGATTCTGAACGAAGCCCATTGTAGCCGAATGTCAATTCACCCGGGGAGTACGAAAATGTACAACGATTTGAAACGTCGATTTTGGTGGCATGGTATGAAACGAGACATCTCCGACTTTGTTTCGAGATGTTTAATATGTCAACAAGTGAAAGTAGAACATCAAGTGCCTTCAGGATTACTTCAGCCGATCATGGTACCTGAATGGAAATGGGATCGAGTCACGATGGATTTCGTATCTGGGTTGCCAGTATCGGCAAGTAAGAAAGATGCGATTTGGGTTGTTGTGGATAGACTGTCTAAGTCGGCTCACTTTATCCCCGTACGTACGGATTTTTCATTGGATAAACTAGCTGATTTGTATGTTTCTCAGATTGTGAGATTACACGGGGTACCGATTTCTGTTGTGTCGGATAGAGATCCGAGATTCACCTCGCGATTTTGGAAGAAATTGCAAGAAGCTTTGGGTACCAAGCTGCACTTTAGCACCGCTTTTCACCCCCAAACCGATGGTCAATCCGAGCGGATAATTCAGATACTTGAGGATATGTTGAGATGTTGCATCCTCGAGTTCAGTGGTTCATAGGAACGATATTTACATTTGATTGAATTCGCTTACAACAACAATTTTCAATCAAGTATTAAGATGGCACCTTACGAGGCTTTGTACGGTCGTAAATGCCGTACACCATTGTTTTGGACCGAACTCGGTGAAAGTAAAATTTTCGGAGTTGATTTGATTAAAGATACTGAACAGAAAGTAAAGGTAATCTGTGAAAGTCTGAAGGCAGCCACAGATCGTCAGAAATCGTATGCGGATTTGAAACGAAAAGACATTGAATATCAGGTGCGAGATAAAGTGTTTCTTAAAGTTTCGCCTTGGAAAAAGATACTCAGATTTGGCCGTAAGGGCAAGTTGAGCCCGAGATTCATTGGGCCGTACGAAATCTCCCAACGAGTTGGTCCGGTTGCGTATAGATTGATTTTGCCCCCTGAACTTGAAAAGATTCACGACGTCTTTCATGTTTGGATGCTTCGACGTTATAGATTCGATCCGTCACATGTGATTAATCACGAAGCTGATTTTCGAGTTGTGAAACTTAAGATATGATTTTTAAGGTGACAGTGACGCAGTTAGCCAGCTTGCCGGGAAAATTTAAAATGGATTGTGCAAAGAAGTGATTTAAGTCTGCAAACCCCTCGTGTCCGACTCCGGCGACGGACTCGGGTACGGGGTGTTACATTATATGCACATGTATCATCACCATCAAAGAAGCTTAACTCATTTTACAAACAGTGACTCCACTATAGCAAGCCCAACTAGCTCACATGTAACTTGACTTGTTTACACCCCTAGAAGGCTGCCTAAGAAAATTATTAGCAACTTATTATTGAAGGTCATAAGACAAGTTTGAGTCTTCGGGCATTGAAACCATGTTATATGCACATGTATCATCACCATCAAAGAAGCTTCATTCATTTTACAAACAGTGACTCACTATAGCGAGCCCAACTAGCTCACATGTAACTTGACTCGTTTACACCCCTAGAAGACAGCCTAAGAAAATTATTAGCAACTTATTATTGAAGGTCTTAAGACAAGTTTGAGCCTTGGGGCATTGAAACCATGTTATATGCACATGTATCATCACCATCAAAGAAGCTTAACTCATTTTACGAACAGTGACTCCACTATAGCGAGCCCAACTAGCTCACATGTAACTTGACTTGTTTACACCCCTAGAAGACTACCTAAGAAAATTATTAGCAACTTATTATTAAGGTCATAAGACAAGTTTGAGTCTTGGGGCATTGAAACCATGTTATATGCACATGTATCATCACCATCAAAGAACCTTAATTCATTTTACAAACAGTGACTCCACTATAGCGAGCCCAACTAGCTCACATGTAACTTGACTTGTTTACACCCCTAGAACGCTCCCTAAGAAAATTATTAGCAACTTATTATTAAAGGTCATGAGACAAGTTTGAGTCTTGGGACATTGAAACCATGTTATATGCACATGTATCATCACCATCAAAGAAGCTTAATTCATTTTACAAACAGAACTCCACCATAGCGAGCCCAACCAGCTCACATGTAACTTCACTTGTTTACACCCCTAGAACGCTGCCTAAGGAAATTATTAGCAACTTATTATTTAAGGTCATAGGACAAGTTTGAGTCTTCGGCATTGAAACCATGTTATATGCACATGTATCATCACCATCAAAGAAGCTTAATTCATTTTACAAACTGTGACACCACTATAGCGAGCCCAACTAGCTCACATGTAACTTGACTTGTTCACACCCCTGGAAGACTGCTTAAGAAAATTATTAGCAACTTATTATTGAAGGTCATAAGACAAGTTTGAGTCTTGGGGCATTGAAACCATGTTATATGCACATGTATCATCACCATCAAAGAACCTTAATTCATTTTTTAAATAGTGACTCCACTATAGCGAGCCCAACTAGCTCACATGTAACTTGACTTGTTTACACCCCTAGAAGCCTGCCTAAGAAAATTATTAGCAACTTATTATTCAAGGTCATAAGACAAGTTTGAGTCTTGGGACTTTGAAACCATGTTATATGCACATGTATCATCACCATCAAAGAAGCTTAATTCATTTTACAAAAAGTAACTCCACTATAGCGAGCCCAACTAGCTCACATGTAACTTCACTTGTTTACACCCCTAGAACGCTGCCTAAGGAAATTATTAGCAACTTATTATTGAAGGTCATAGGACAAGTTTGAGTCTTGGGCATTGAAACCATGTTATATGCACATGTATCATCACCATCAAAGAAGCTTAATTCATTTTACAAACTGTGACTCCACTATAGCGAGCACAACTAGCTCACATGTAACTTGACTTGTTCACACCCCTAGAAGGCTGCCTAAGAAAATTATTAGCAACTTATTATTGAATGTTATAAGACAAGTTTGAGTCTTGGGGAATTGAAACAATGTTATATGCACATGTATCATCACCATCAAAGAACCTTAATTCATTTTACAAACAGTGACTCACTATAGCGAGCCCAACTAGCTCACATGTCACTTGACTTGTTTACACCCCTAGAAAACTGCCTAAGAAAATTATTAGCAACTTATTATTGAATGTTATAAGACAAGTTTGAGTCTTGGGGAATTGAAACCATGTTATATGCACATGTATCATCACCATCAAAGAAGCTTAACTCATTTTACAAACAGTGACTCCACTATAGCAAGCCCAACTAGCTCACATGTAACTTGACTTGTTTACACCCCTAGAAGGCTGCCTAAGAAAATTATTAGCAACTTATTATTGAAGGTCATAAGACAAGTTTGAGTCTTCGGGCATTGAAACCATGTTATATGCACATGTATCATCACCATCAAAGAAGCTTCATTCATTTTACAAACAGTGACTCACTATAGCGAGCCCAACTAGCTCACATGTAACTTGACTTGTTTACACCCATAGAAGACTGCCAAAGAAAATTATTAGCAACTTATTATTGAAGGTCATAAGACAAGGTTGGTCTTGGGGAATTGAAACCATGTTATATGCACATGTATAATCACCAACAAAGAAGCTTAATTCATTTTACAAACAGTAACTCCACTATAGCGAGCCCAACTAGCTCACATGTAACTTCACTTGTTTACTCCCCTAGAACGCTGCCTAAGGAAATTATTAGCAACTTATTATTGAAGGTCATAGGACAAGTTTGAGTCTTGGGCATTGAAACCATGTTATATGCACATGTATCATCACCATAAAAGAAGCTTAATTCATTTTACAAACTGTGACTCCACTATAGCGAGCACAACTAGCTCACATGTAACTTGACTTGTTTACACCCCTAGAAGGCTGCCTAAGAAAATTATTAGCAACTTATTATTGAATGTTATAAGACAAGTTTGAGTCTTGGGGCATTGAAACCATGTTATATGCACATGTATCATCACCATCAAAGAACCTTAATTCATTTTACAAATAGTGACTCACTATAGCGAGCCCAACTAGCTCACATGTCACTTGACTTGTTTACACCCCTAGAAGACTGCCAATGAAAATTATTAGCAGCTTATTATTGAAGGTCATAACACAAGTTTGATCTTAGGGAATTGAAACCATGTTATATGCACATGTATCGTCACCATCAAAGAAGCTTAACTCATTTTACAAAAGTGACTCCACTATAGCAAGCCCAACTAGCTCACATGTAACTTGACTTGTTTACACCCCTAGAAGACTGCCAAAGAAAATTATTAGCAACTTATTATTGAAGGTCATAGGACAAGTTGAGTCCTGGGGAATTGAAACCATGTTATATGCACATGTATCATCACCATCAAAGAAGCTTAACTCATTTTACAAACAGTGACTCCACTATAGCAAGCCCAACTAGCTCACATGTAACTTGACTTGTTTACACCCCTAGAAGGCTGCCTAAGAAAATTATTAGCAACTTATTATTGAAGGTCATAAGACAAGTTTGAGTCTTCGGGCATTGAAACCATGTTATATGCACATGTATCATCACCATCAAAGAAGCTTCATTCATTTTACAAACAGTGACTCACTATAGCGAGCCCAACTAGCTCACATGTAACTTGACTTGTTTACACCCCTAGAAGACTGCCAAAGAAAATTATTAGCAACTTATTATTGAAGGTCATAAGACAAGGTTGAGTCTTGGGGAATTGAAACCATGTTATATGCACATGTATCATCACCATCAAAGAAGCTTAATTCATTTTACAAACAGTAACTCCACTATAGCGAGCCCAACTAGCTCACATGTAACTTCACTTGTTTACACCCCTAGAACGCTGCCTAAGGAAATTATTAGCAACTTATTATTGAAGGTCATAGGACAAGTTTGAGTCTTGGGCATTGAAACCATGTTATATGCACCTGTATCATCACCATAAAAGAAGCTTAATTCATTTTACAAACTGTGACTCCACTATAGCGAGCACAACTAGCTCACATGTAACTTGACTTGTTTACACCCCTAGAAGGCTGCCTAAGAAAATTATTAGCAACTTATTATTGAATGTTATAAGACAAGTTTGAGTCTTGGGGCATTGAAACCATGTTATATGCACATGTATCATCACCATCAAAGAACCTTAATTCATTTTACAAACAGTGACTGACTATAGAGAGCCCAACTAGCTCACATGTCACTTGACTTGTTTACACCCCTAGAAGACTGCCAAAAAATTACTAGCAGCTTATTATTGAAGGTCATAACCAAGTTTGATCTTGGGGAATTGAAACCATGTTATATGCACATGTATCATCACCATCAAAGAAGCTTAACTCATTTTACAAAAAGTGACTCCACTATAGCAAGCCCAACTAGCTCACATGTAACTTGACTTGTTTACACCCCTAGAAGACTGCCAAAGAAAATTATTAGCAACTTATTATTGAAGGTCATAAGACAAGGTTGAGTCTTGGGGAATTGAAACCATGTTATATGCACATGTATCATCACCAACAAAGAAGCTTAATTCATTTTACAAACAGTAACTCCACTATAGCGAGCCCAACTAGCTCACATGTAACTTCACT
Source organism: Gossypium hirsutum (assembly GCF_007990345.1). NCBI lineage: Eukaryota > Viridiplantae > Streptophyta > Magnoliopsida > Malvales > Malvaceae > Gossypium > Gossypium hirsutum. The sequence goes on from NW_024402775.1 coordinate 136,501, forward strand.
TGTTTACACCCCTAGAACGCTGCCTAAGAAAATTATTAGCAACTTATTATTGAAGGTCATAGGACAAGTTTGAGTCTTGGGCATTGAAACCTTGTTATATGCACATGTATCATCACCATAAAAGAAGCTTAATTCATTTTACAAACTGTGACTCCACTATAGCGAGCACAACTAGCTCACATGTAACTTGACTTGTTTACACCCCTAGAAGGCTGCCTAAGAAAATTATTAGCAACTTATTATTGAATGTTATAAGACAAGTTTGAGTCTTGGGGCATTGAAACCATGTTATATGCACATGTATCATCACCATCAAAGAACCTTAATTCATTTTAAAAACAGTGACTCACTATAGCGAGCCCAACTAGCTCACATGTCACTTGACTTGTTTACACCCCTAGAAGACTGCCAATGAAAATTATTAGCAGCTTATTATTGAAGGTCATAACACAAGTTTGATCTTGGGGAATTGAAACCATGTTATATGCACATGTATCGTCACCATCAAAGAAGCTTAACTCGTTTTACAAACAGTGACTCCACTATAGCAAGCCCAACTAGCTCACATGTAACTTGACTTGTTTCCACCCCTAGAAGGCTGCCTAAGAAAATTATTAGCAACTTATTATTGAAGGTCATAAGACAAGTTTGAGTCTTCGGGCATTGAAACCATGTTATATGCACATGTATCATCACCATCAAAGAAGCTTCATTCATTTTACAAACAGTGACTCACTATAGCGAGCCCAACTAGCTCACATGTAACTTGACTTGTTTACACCCCTAGAAGACTGCCAAGAAAATTATTAGCAACTTATTATTGAAGGTCATAAGACAAGGTTGAGTCTTGGGGAATTGAAACCATGTTATATGCACATGTACCATCACCATCAAAGAAGCTTAATTCATTTTACAAACAGTAACTCCACTATAGCGAGCCCAACTAGCTCACATGTAACTTCACTTGTTTACACCCCTAGAACGCTGCCTAAGGAAATTATTAGCAACTTATTATTGAAGGTCATAGGACAAGTTTGAGTCTTGGGCATTGAAACCATGTTATATGCACCTGTATCATCACCATAAAAGAAGCTTAATTCATTTTACAAACTGTGACTCCACTATAGCGAGCACAACTAGCTCACATGTAACTTGACTTGTTTACACCCCTAGAAGGCTGCCTAAGAAAATTATTAGCAACTTATTATTGAATGTTATAAGACAAGTTTGAGTCTTGGGGCATTGAAACCATGTTATATGCACATGTATCATCACCATCAAAGAACCTTAATTCATTTTACAAACAGTGACTGAGTATAGAGAGCCCAACTAGCTCACATGTCACTTGACTTGTTTACACCCCTAGAAGACTGCCAAAGAAAATTATTAGCAGCTTATTATTGAAGGTCATAACCAAGTTTGATCTTGGGGAATTGAAACCATGTTATATGCACATGTATCACCACCATCAAAGAAGCTTAATTCATTTTACAAAAGTGACTCCACTATAGCAAGCCCAACTAGCTCACATGTAACTTGACTTGTTTACACCCCTAGAAGACTGCCAAAGAAAATTATTAGCAACTTATTATTGAAGGTCATAAGACAAGGTTGAGTCTTGGGGAATTGAAACCATGTTATATGCACATGTATCATCACCAACAAAGAAGCTTAATTCATTTTACAAACAGTAACTCCACTATAGCGAGCCCAACTAGCTCACATGTAACTTCACTTGTTTACACCCCTAGAACGCTGCCTAAGAAAATTATTAGCAACTTATTATTGAAGGTCATAGGACAAGTTTGAGTCTTGGGCATTGAAACCATGTTATATGCACATGTATCATCACCATAAAAGAAGCTTAATTCATTTTACAAACTGTGACTCCACTATAGCGAGCACAACTAGCTCACATGTAACTTGACTTGTTTACACCCCTAGAAGCTGCCTAAGAAAATTATTAGCAACTTATTATTGAATGTTATAAGACAAGTTTGAGTCTTGGGGCATTGAAACCATGTTATATGCACATGTATCATCACCATCAAAGAACCTTAATTCATTTTACAAACAGTGACTCACTATAGCGAGCCCAACTAGCTCACATGTCACTTGACTTGTTTACACCCCTAGAAGACTGCCAATGAAAATTATTAGCAGCTTATTATTGAAGGTCATAACACAAGTTTGATCTTGGGGAATTGAAACCATGTTATATGCACATGTATCGTCACCATCAAAGAAGCTTAACTCATTTTACAAAAAGTGACTCCACTATAGCAAGCCCAACTAGCTCACATGTAACTTGACTTGTTTACACCCCTAGAAGACTGCCAAAGAAAATTATTAGCAACTTATTATTGAAGGTCATAAGACAAGTTTGAGTCTTGGGGAATTGAAACCATGTTATATGCACATGTATCATCACCATCAAAGAAGCTTAACTCATTTTACAAACAGTGACTCCACTATAGCAAGCCCAACTAGCTCACATGTAACTTGACTTGTTTACACCCCTAGAAGCTGCCTAAGAAAATTATTAGCAACTTATTATTGAAGGTCATAAGACAAGTTTGAGTCTTCGGGCATTGAAACCATGTTATATACGCATGTATCATCACCATCAAAGAAGCTTAATTCATTTTACAAACAGTGACTCACTATAGCGAGCCCAACTAGCTCACATGTAACTTGACTTGTTTACACCCCTAGAAGACTGCCAAGAAAATTATTAGCAACTTATTATTGAAGGTCATAAGACAAGTTGAGTCTTGGGGAATTGAAACCATGTTATATGCACATGTATCATCACCATCAAAGAAGCTTAATTCATTTTACAAACTGTGACTCCACTATAGCGAGCCCAACTAGCTCACATGTAACTTGACTTGTTTACACCCCTAGAAGCTGCCTAAGAAAATTATTAGCAACTTATTATTGAAGGTATAAGACAAGTTTGAGTCTTGGGCATTGAAACCATGTTATATGCACATGTATCATCACCATCAAAGAACTTAATTCATTTTACAAACAGTGCTCACTATAGCGAGCCCAACTAGCTCACATGTAACTTGACTTGTTTACACCCCTAGAAACTGCCTAAGAAAATTATTAGCAACTTATTATTGAATGTTATAAGACAAGTTTGAGTCTTGGGGAATTGAAACCATGTTATATGCACATGTATCATCACCATCAAAGAAGCTTAACTCATTTTACAAACAGTGACTCCACTATAGCGAGCCCAACTAGCTCACATGTAACTTGACTTGTTTACACCCCTAGAAGCTGCCTAAGAAAATTATTAGCAACTTATTATTGAAGGTCATAAGACAAGTTTGAGTCTTGGGGCATTGAAACCATGTTATATGCACATGTATCATCACCATCAAAGAAGCTTAATTCATTTTACAAACAGTGACTCCACTATAGCGAGCCCAACTAGCTCACATGTAACTTGACTTGTTTACACCCCTAGAAGACTGCCTAAGAAAATTATTAGCAACTTATTATTGAAGGTCATAAGACAAGTTTGAGTCTTGGGGAATTGAAACCATGTTATATGCACATGTATCATCACCATCAAAGAAGCTTAATTCATTTTACAAACAGTGACTCCACTATAGCGAGCCCAACTAGCTCACATGTAACTTGACTTGTTTACACCCCTAGAAGCTGCCTAAGAAAATTATTAGCAACTTATTATTGAAGGTCATAAGACAAGTTTGAGTCTTGGGGCATTGAAACCATGTTATATGCACATGTATCATCACCATCAAAGAAGCTTAATTCATTTTACAAACAGTGACTCCACTATAGCGAGCCCAACTAGCTCACATGTAACTTGACTTGTTTACACCCCTAGAAGACTGCCTAAGAAAATTATTAGCAACTTATTATTGAAGGTCATAAGACAAGTTTGAGTCTTGGGGAATTGAAACCATGTTATATGCACATGTATCATCACCATCAAAGAAGCTTAATTCATTTTACAAACAGTGACTCCACTATAGCGAGCCCAACTAGCTCACATGTAACTTGACTTGTTTACACCCCTAGAAGACTGCCTAAGAAAATTATTAGCAACTTATTATTGAAGGTCATAAGACAAGTTTGAGTCTTGGGGCATTGAAACCATGTTATATGCACATGTATCATCACCATCAAAGAAGCTTAATTCATTTTACAAACAGTGACTCCACTATAGCGAGCCCAACTAGCTCACATGTAACTTGACTTGTTTACACCCCTAGAAGCTGCCTAAGAAAATTATTAGCAACTTATTATTGAAGGTCATAAGACAAGTTTGAGTCTTGGGGCATTGAAACCATGTTATATGCACATGTATCATCACCATCAAAGAAGCTTAATTCATTTTACAAACAGTGACTCCACTATAGCGAGCCCAACTAGCTCACATGTAACTTGACTTGTTTACACCCCTAGAAGACTGCCTAAGAAAATTATTAGCAACTTATTATTGAAGGTCATAAGACAAGTTTGAGTCTTGGGGCATTGAAACCATGTTATATGCACATGTATCATCACCATCAAAGAAGCTTAATTCATTTTACAAACAGTGACTCCACTATAGCGAGCCCAACTAGCTCACATGTAACTTGACTTGTTTACACCCCTAGAAGCTGCCTAAGAAAATTATTAGCAACTTATTATTGAAGGTCATAAGACAAGTTTGAGTCTTGGGCATTGAAACCATGTTATATGCACATGTATCATCACCATCAAAGAAGCTTAATTCATTTTACAAACAGTGACTCCACTATAGCGAGCCCAACTAGCTCACATGTAACTTGACTTGTTTACACCCCTAGAAGCTGCCTAAGAAAATTATTAGCAACTTATTATTGAAGGTCATAAGACAAGTTTGAGTCTTGGGGCATTGAAACCATGTTATATGCACATGTATCATCACCATCAAAGAAGCTTAATTCATTTTACAAACAGTGACTCCACTATAGCGAGCCCAACTAGCTCACATGTAACTTGACTTGTTTACACCCCTAGAAGACTGCCTAAGAAAATTATTAGCAACTTATTATTGAAGGTCATAAGACAAGTTTGAGTCTTGGGGCATTGAAACCATGTTATATGCACATGTATCATCACCATCAAAGAAGCTTAATTCATTTTACAAACAGTGACTCCACTATAGCGAGCCCAACTAGCTCACATGTAACTTGACTTGTTTACACCCCTAGAAGACTGCCTAAGAAAATTATTAGCAACTTATTATTGAAGGTCATAAGACAAGTTTGAGTCTTGGGGCATTGAAACCATGTTATATGCACATGTATCATCACCATCAAAGAAGCTTAATTCATTTTACAAACAGTGACTCCACTATAGCGAGCCCAACTAGCTCACATGTAACTTGACTTGTTTACACCCCTAGAAGCTGCCTAAGAAAATTATTAGCAACTTATTATTGAAGGTCATAAGACAAGTTTGAGTCTTGGGCATTGAAACCATGTTATATGCACATGTATCATCACCATCAAAGAAGCTTAATTCATTTTACAAACAGTGACTCCACTATAGCGAGCCCAACTAGCTCACATGTAACTTGACTTGTTTACACCCCTAGAAGACTGCCTAAGAAAATTATTAGCAACTTATTATTGAAGGTCATAAGACAAGTTTGAGTCTTGGGGCATTGAAACCATGTTATATGCACATGTATCATCACCATCAAAGAAGCTTAATTCATTTTACAAACAGTGACTCCACTATAGCGAGCCCAACTAGCTCACATGTAACTTGACTTGTTTACACCCCTAGAAGACTGCCTAAGAAAATTATTAGCAACTTATTATTGAAGGTCATAAGACAAGTTTGAGTCTTGGGGCATTGAAACCATGTTATATGCACATGTATCATCACCATCAAAGAAGCTTAATTCATTTTACAAACAGTGACTCCACTATAGCGAGCCCAACTAGCTCACATGTAACTTGACTTGTTTACACCCCTAGAAGACTGCCTAAGAAAATTATTAGCAACTTATTATTGAAGGTCATAAGACAAGTTTGAGTCTTGGGGCATTGAAACCATGTTATATGCACATGTATCATCACCATCAAAGAAGCTTAATTCATTTTACAAACAGTGACTCCACTATAGCGAGCCCAACTAGCTCACATGTAACTTGACTTGTTTACACCCCTAGAAGCTGCCTAAGAAAATTATTAGCAACTTATTATTGAAGGTCATAAGACAAGTTTGAGTCTTGGGCATTGAAACCATGTTATATGCACATGTATCATCACCATCAAAGAAGCTTAATTCATTTTACAAACAGTGACTCCACTATAGCGAGCCCAACTAGCTCACATGTAACTTGACTTGTTTACACCCCTAGAAGACTGCCTAAGAAAATTATTAGCAACTTATTATTGAAGGTCATAAGACAAGTTTGAGTCTTGGGGCATTGAAACCATGTTATATGCACATGTATCATCACCATCAAAGAAGCTTAATTCATTTTACAAACAGTGACTCCACTATAGCGAGCCCAACTAGCTCACATGTAACTTGACTTGTTTACACCCCTAGAAGCTGCCTAAGAAAATTATTAGCAACTTATTATTGAAGGTCATAAGACAAGTTTGAGTCTTGGGGCATTGAAACCATGTTATATGCACATGTATCATCACCATCAAAGAAGCTTAATTCATTTTACAAACAGTGACTCCACTATAGCGAGCCCAACTAGCTCACATGTAACTTGACTTGTTTACACCCCTAGAAGACTGCCTAAGAAAATTATTAGCAACTTATTATTGAAGGTCATAAGACAAGTTTGAGTCTTGGGGCATTGAAACCATGTTATATGCACATGTATCATCACCATCAAAGAAGCTTAATTCATTTTACAAACAGTGACTCCACTATAGCGAGCCCAACTAGCTCACATGTAACTTGACTTGTTTACACCCCTAGAAGCTGCCTAAGAAAATTATTAGCAACTTATTATTGAAGGTCATAAGACAAGTTTGAGTCTTGGGGCATTGAAACCATGTTATATGCACATGTATCATCACCATCAAAGAAGCTTAATTCATTTTACAAACAGTGACTCCACTATAGCGAGCCCAACTAGCTCACATGTAACTTGACTTGTTTACACCCCTAGAAGACTGCCTAAGAAAATTATTAGCAACTTATTATTGAAGGTCATAAGACAAGTTTGAGTCTTGGGGCATTGAAACCATGTTATATGCACATGTATCATCACCATCAAAGAAGCTTAATTCATTTTACAAACAGTGACTCCACTATAGCGAGCCCAACTAGCTCACATGTAACTTGACTTGTTTACACCCCTAGAAGCTGCCTAAGAAAATTATTAGCAACTTATTATTGAAGGTCATAAGACAAGTTTGAGTCTTGGGCATTGAAACCATGTTATATGCACATGTATCATCACCATCAAAGAAGCTTAATTCATTTTACAAACAGTGACTCCACTATAGCGAGCCCAACTAGCTCACATGTAACTTGACTTGTTTACACCCCTAGAAGACTGCCTAAGAAAATTATTAGCAACTTATTATTGAAGGTCATAAGACAAGTTTGAGTCTTGGGGCATTGAAACCATGTTATATGCACATGTATCATCACCATCAAAGAAGCTTAATTCATTTTACAAACAGTGACTCCACTATAGCGAGCCCAACTAGCTCACATGTAACTTGACTTGTTTACACCCCTAGAAGCTGCCTAAGAAAATTATTAGCAACTTATTATTGAAGGTCATAAGACAAGTTTGAGTCTTGGGGCATTGAAACCATGTTATATGCACATGTATCATCACCATCAAAGAAGCTTAATTCATTTTACAAACAGTGACTCCACTATAGCGAGCCCAACTAGCTCACATGTAACTTGACTTGTTTACACCCCTAGAAGCTGCCTAAGAAAATTATTAGCAACTTATTATTGAAGGTCATAAGACAAGTTTGAGTCTTGGGGCATTGAAACCATGTTATATGCACATGTATCATCACCATCAAAGAAGCTTAATTCATTTTACAAACAGTGACTCCACTATAGCGAGCCCAACTAGCTCACATGTAACTTGACTTGTTTACACCCCTAGAAGACTGCCTAAGAAAATTATTAGCAACTTATTATTGAAGGTCATAAGACAAGTTTGAGTCTTGGGGCATTGAAACCATGTTATATGCACATGTATCATCACCATCAAAGAAGCTTAATTCATTTTACAAACAGTGACTCCACTATAGCGAGCCCAACTAGCTCACATGTAACTTGACTTGTTTACACCCCTAGAAGCTGCCTAAGAAAATTATTAGCAACTTATTATTGAAGGTCATAAGACAAGTTTGAGTCTTGGGGCATTGAAACCATGTTATATGCACATGTATCATCACCATCAAAGAAGCTTAATTCATTTTACAAACAGTGACTCCACTATAGCGAGCCCAACTAGCTCACATGTAACTTGACTTGTTTACACCCCTAGAAGACTGCCTAAGAAAATTATTAGCAACTTATTATTGAAGGTCATAAGACAAGTTTGAGTCTTGGGGCATTGAAACCATGTTATATGCACATGTATCATCACCATCAAAGAAGCTTAATTCATTTTACAAACAGTGACTCCACTATAGCGAGCCCAACTAGCTCACATGTAACTTGACTTGTTTACACCCCTAGAAGCTGCCTAAGAAAATTATTAGCAACTTATTATTGAAGGTCATAAGACAAGTTTGAGTCTTGGGGCATTGAAACCATGTTATATGCACATGTATCATCACCATCAAAGAAGCTTAATTCATTTTACAAACAGTGACTCCACTATAGCGAGCCCAACTAGCTCACATGTAACTTGACTTGTTTACACCCCTAGAAGACTGCCTAAGAAAATTATTAGCAACTTATTATTGAAGGTCATAAGACAAGTTTGAGTCTTGGGGCATTGAAACCATGTTATATGCACATGTATCATCACCATCAAAGAAGCTTAATTCATTTTACAAACAGTGACTCCACTATAGCGAGCCCAACTAGCTCACATGTAACTTGACTTGTTTACACCCCTAGAAGACTGCCTAAGAAAATTATTAGCAACTTATTATTGAAGGTCATAAGACAAGTTTGAGTCTTGGGGATTGAAACCATGTTATATGCACATGTATCATCACCATCAAAGAAGCTTAATTCATTTTACAAACAGTGACTCCACTATAGCGAGCCCAACTAGCTCACATGTAACTTGACTTGTTTACACCCCTAGAAGCTGCCTAAGAAAATTATTAGCAACTTATTATTGAAGGTCATAAGACAAGTTTGAGTCTTGGGGCATTGAAACCATGTTATATGCACATGTATCATCACCATCAAAGAAGCTTAATTCATTTTACAAACAGTGACTCCACTATAGCGAGCCCAACTAGCTCACATGTAACTTGACTTGTTTACACCCCTAGAAGCTGCCTAAGAAAATTATTAGCAACTTATTATTGAAGGTCATAAGACAAGTTTGAGTCTTGGGGCATTGAAACCATGTTATATGCACATGTATCATCACCATCAAAGAAGCTTAATTCATTTTACAAACAGTGACTCCACTATAGCGAGCCCAACTAGCTCACATGTAACTTGACTTGTTTACACCCCTAGAAGACTGCCTAAGAAAATTATTAGCAACTTATTATTGAAGGTCATAAGACAAGTTTGAGTCTTGGGGCATTGAAACCATGTTATATGCACATGTATCATCACCATCAAAGAAGCTTAATTCATTTTACAAACAGTGACTCCACTATAGCGAGCCCAACTAGCTCACATGTAACTTGACTTGTTTACACCCCTAGAAGCTGCCTAAGAAAATTATTAGCAACTTATTATTGAAGGTCATAAGACAAGTTTGAGTCTTGGGGCATTGAAACCATGTTATATGCACATGTATCATCACCATCAAAGAAGCTTAATTCATTTTACAAACAGTGACTCCACTATAGCGAGCCCAACTAGCTCACATGTAACTTGACTTGTTTACACCCCTAGAAGACTGCCTAAGAAAATTATTAGCAACTTATTATTGAAGGTCATAAGACAAGTTTGAGTCTTGGGGCATTGAAACCATGTTATATGCACATGTATCATCACCATCAAAGAAGCTTAATTCATTTTACAAACAGTGACTCCACTATAGCGAGCCCAACTAGCTCACATGTAACTTGACTTGTTTACACCCCTAGAAGACTGCCTAAGAAAATTATTAGCAACTTATTATTGAAGGTCATAAGACAAGTTTGAGTCTTGGGGCATTGAAACCATGTTATATGCACATGTATCATCACCATCAAAGAAGCTTAATTCATTTTACAAACAGTGACTCCACTATAGCGAGCCCAACTAGCTCACATGTAACTTGACTTGTTTACACCCCTAGAAGACTGCCTAAGAAAATTATTAGCAACTTATTATTGAAGGTCATAAGACAAGTTTGAGTCTTGGGGCATTGAAACCATGTTATATGCACATGTATCATCACCATCAAAGAAGCTTAATTCATTTTACAAACAGTGACTCCACTATAGCGAGCCCAACTAGCTCACATGTAACTTGACTTGTTTACACCCCTAGAAGACTGCCTAAGAAAATTATTAGCAACTTATTATTGAAGGTCATAAGACAAGTTTGAGTCTTGGGGCATTGAAACCATGTTATATGCACATGTATCATCACCATCAAAGAAGCTTAATTCATTTTACAAACAGTGACTCCACTATAGCGAGCCCAACTAGCTCACATGTAACTTGACTTGTTTACACCCCTAGAAGACTGCCTAAGAAAATTATTAGCAACTTATTATTGAAGGTCATAAGACAAGTTTGAGTCTTGGGGCATTGAAACCATGTTATATGCACATGTATCATCACCATCAAAGAAGCTTAATTCATTTTACAAACAGTGACTCCACTATAGCGAGCCCAACTAGCTCACATGTAACTTGACTTGTTTACACCCCTAGAAGACTGCCTAAGAAAATTATTAGCAACTTATTATTGAAGGTCATAAGACAAGTTTGAGTCTTGGGGCATTGAAACCATGTTATATGCACATGTATCATCACCATCAAAGAAGCTTAATTCATTTTACAAACAGTGACTCCACTATAGCGAGCCCAACTAGCTCACATGTAACTTGACTTGTTTACACCCCTAGAAGCTGCCTAAGAAAATTATTAGCAACTTATTATTGAAGGTCATAAGACAAGTTTGAGTCTTGGGGCATTGAAACCATGTTATATGCACATGTATCATCACCATCAAAGAAGCTTAATTCATTTTACAAACAGTGACTCCACTATAGCGAGCCCAACTAGCTCACATGTAACTTGACTTGTTTACACCCCTAGAAGACTGCCTAAGAAAATTATTAGCAACTTATTATTGAAGGTCATAAGACAAGTTTGAGTCTTGGGGCATTGAAACCATGTTATATGCACATGTATCATCACCATCAAAGAAGCTTAATTCATTTTACAAACAGTGACTCCACTATAGCGAGCCCAACTAGCTCACATGTAACTTGACTTGTTTACACCCCTAGAAGCTGCCTAAGAAAATTATTAGCAACTTATTATTGAAGGTCATAAGACAAGTTTGAGTCTTGGGGCATTGAAACCATGTTATATGCACATGTATCATCACCATCAAAGAAGCTTAATTCATTTTACAAACAGTGACTCCACTATAGCGAGCCCAACTAGCTCACATGTAACTTGACTTGTTTACACCCCTAGAAGACTGCCTAAGAAAATTATTAGCAACTTATTATTGAAGGTCATAAGACAAGTTTGAGTCTTGGGGCATTGAAACCATGTTATATGCACATGTATCATCACCATCAAAGAAGCTTAATTCATTTTACAAACAGTGACTCCACTATAGCGAGCCCAACTAGCTCACATGTAACTTGACTTGTTTACACCCCTAGAAGACTGCCTAAGAAAATTATTAGCAACTTATTATTGAAGGTCATAAGACAAGTTTGAGTCTTGGGGCATTGAAACCATGTTATATGCACATGTATCATCACCATCAAAGAAGCTTAATTCATTTTACAAACAGTGACTCCACTATAGCGAGCCCAACTAGCTCACATGTAACTTGACTTGTTTACACCCCTAGAAGCTGCCTAAGAAAATTATTAGCAACTTATTATTGAAGGTCATAAGACAAGTTTGAGTCTTGGGGCATTGAAACCATGTTATATGCACATGTATCATCACCATCAAAGAAGCTTAATTCATTTTACAAACAGTGACTCCACTATAGCGAGCCCAACTAGCTCACATGTAACTTGACTTGTTTACACCCCTAGAAGCTGCCTAAGAAAATTATTAGCAACTTATTATTGAAGGTCATAAGACAAGTTTGAGTCTTGGGGATTGAAACCATGTTATATGCACATGTATCATCACCATCAAAGAAGCTTAATTCATTTTACAAACAGTGACTCCACTATAGCGAGCCCAACTAGCTCACATGTAACTTGACTTGTTTACACCCCTAGAAGACTGCCTAAGAAAATTATTAGCAACTTATTATTGAAGGTCATAAGACAAGTTTGAGTCTTGGGGCATTGAAACCATGTTATATGCACATGTATCATCACCATCAAAGAAGCTTAATTCATTTTACAAACAGTGACTCCACTATAGCGAGCCCAACTAGCTCACATGTAACTTGACTTGTTTACACCCCTAGAAGACTGCCTAAGAAAATTATTAGCAACTTATTATTGAAGGTCATAAGACAAGTTTGAGTCTTGGGGCATTGAAACCATGTTATATGCACATGTATCATCACCATCAAAGAAGCTTAATTCATTTTACAAACAGTGACTCCACTATAGCGAGCCCAACTAGCTCACATGTAACTTGACTTGTTTACACCCCTAGAAGCTGCCTAAGAAATTATTAGCAACTTATTATTGAAGGTCATAAGACAAGTTTGAGTCTTGGGGCATTGAAACCATGTTATATGCACATGTATCATCACCATCAAAGAAGCTTAATTCATTTTACAAACAGTGACTCCACTATAGCGAGCCCAACTAGCTCACATGTAACTTGACTTGTTTACACCCCTAGAAGCTGCCTAAGAAAATTATTAGCAACTTATTATTGAAGGTCATAAGACAAGTTTGAGTCTTGGGGCATTGAAACCATGTTATATGCACATGTATCATCACCATCAAAGAAGCTTAATTCATTTTACAAACAGTGACTCCACTATAGCGAGCCCAACTAGCTCACATGTAACTTGACTTGTTTACACCCCTAGAAGACTGCCTAAGAAAATTATTAGCAACTTATTATTGAAGGTCATAAGACAAGTTTGAGTCTTGGGGCATTGAAACCATGTTATATGCACATGTATCATCACCATCAAAGAAGCTTAATTCATTTTACAAACAGTGACTCCACTATAGCGAGCCCAACTAGCTCACATGTAACTTGACTTGTTTACACCCCTAGAAGACTGCCTAAGAAAATTATTAGCAACTTATTATTGAAGGTCATAAGACAAGTTTGAGTCTTGGGGCATTGAAACCATGTTATATGCACATGTATCATCACCATCAAAGAAGCTTAATTCATTTTACAAACAGTGACTCCACTATAGCGAGCCCAACTAGCTCACATGTAACTTGACTTGTTTACACCCCTAGAAGCTGCCTAAGAAAATTATTAGCAACTTATTATTGAAGGTCATAAGACAAGTTTGAGTCTTGGGGCATTGAAACCATGTTATATGCACATGTATCATCACCATCAAAGAAGCTTAATTCATTTTACAAACAGTGACTCCACTATAGCGAGCCCAACTAGCTCACATGTAACTTGACTTGTTTACACCCCTAGAAGACTGCCTAAGAAAATTATTAGCAACTTATTATTGAAGGTCATAAGACAAGTTTGAGTCTTGGGGCATTGAAACCATGTTATATGCACATGTATCATCACCATCAAAGAAGCTTAATTCATTTTACAAACAGTGACTCCACTATAGCGAGCCCAACTAGCTCACATGTAACTTGACTTGTTTACACCCCTAGAAGCTGCCTAAGAAAATTATTAGCAACTTATTATTGAAGGTCATAAGACAAGTTTGAGTCTTGGGGCATTGAAACCATGTTATATGCACATGTATCATCACCATCAAAGAAGCTTAATTCATTTTACAAACAGTGACTCCACTATAGCGAGCCCAACTAGCTCACATGTAACTTGACTTGTTTACACCCCTAGAAGCTGCCTAAGAAAATTATTAGCAACTTATTATTGAAGGTCATAAGACAAGTTTGAGTCTTGGGGCATTGAAACCATGTTATATGCACATGTATCATCACCATCAAAGAAGCTTAATTCATTTTACAAACAGTGACTCCACTATAGCGAGCCCAACTAGCTCACATGTAACTTGACTTGTTTACACCCCTAGAAGACTGCCTAAGAAATTATTAGCAACTTATTATTGAAGGTCATAAGACAAGTTTGAGTCTTGGGGATTGAAACCATGTTATATGCACATGTATCATCACCATCAAAGAAGCTTAATTCATTTTACAAACAGTGACTCCACTATAGCGAGCCCAACTAGCTCACATGTAACTTGACTTGTTTACACCCCTAGAAGCTGCCTAAGAAAATTATTAGCAACTTATTATTGAAGGTCATAAGACAAGTTTGAGTCTTGGGGCATTGAAACCATGTTATATGCACATGTATCATCACCATCAAAGAAGCTTAATTCATTTTACAAACAGTGACTCCACTATAGCGAGCCCAACTAGCTCACATGTAACTTGACTTGTTTACACCCCTAGAAGCTGCCTAAGAAAATTATTAGCAACTTATTATTGAAGGTCATAAGACAAGTTTGAGTCTTGGGCATTGAAACCATGTTATATGCACATGTATCATCACCATCAAAGAAGCTTAATTCATTTTACAAACAGTGACTCCACTATAGCGAGCCCAACTAGCTCACATGTAACTTGACTTGTTTACACCCCTAGAAGCTGCCTAAGAAAATTATTAGCAACTTATTATTGAAGGTCATAAGACAAGTTTGAGTCTTGGGGCATTGAAACCATGTTATATGCACATGTATCATCACCATCAAAGAAGCTTAATTCATTTTACAAACAGTGACTCCACTATAGCGAGCCCAACTAGCTCACATGTAACTTGACTTGTTTACACCCCTAGAAGACTGCCTAAGAAAATTATTAGCAACTTATTATTGAAGGTCATAAGACAAGTTTGAGTCTTGGGGCATTGAAACCATGTTATATGCACATGTATCATCACCATCAAAGAAGCTTAATTCATTTTACAAACAGTGACTCCACTATAGCGAGCCCAACTAGCTCACATGTAACTTGACTTGTTTACACCCCTAGAAGCTGCCTAAGAAAATTATTAGCAACTTATTATTGAAGGTCATAAGACAAGTTTGAGTCTTGGGGCATTGAAACCATGTTATATGCACATGTATCATCACCATCAAAGAAGCTTAATTCATTTTACAAACAGTGACTCCACTATAGCGAGCCCAACTAGCTCACATGTAACTTGACTTGTTTACACCCCTAGAAGCTGCCTAAGAAAATTATTAGCAACTTATTATTGAAGGTCATAAGACAAGTTTGAGTCTTGGGGCATTGAAACCATGTTATATGCACATGTATCATCACCATCAAAGAAGCTTAATTCATTTTACAAACAGTGACTCCACTATAGCGAGCCCAACTAGCTCACATGTAACTTGACTTGTTTACACCCCTAGAAGCTGCCTAAGAAAATTATTAGCAACTTATTATTGAAGGTCATAAGACAAGTTTGAGTCTTGGGGCATTGAAACCATGTTATATGCACATGTATCATCACCATCAAAGAAGCTTAATTCATTTTACAAACAGTGACTCCACTATAGCGAGCCCAACTAGCTCACATGTAACTTGACTTGTTTACACCCCTAGAAGACTGCCTAAGAAATTATTAGCAACTTATTATTGAAGGTCATAAGACAAGTTTGAGTCTTGGGGCATTGAAACCATGTTATATGCACATGTATCATCACCATCAAAGAAGCTTAATTCATTTTACAAACAGTGACTCCACTATAGCGAGCCCAACTAGCTCACATGTAACTTGACTTGTTTACACCCCTAGAAGCTGCCTAAGAAAATTATTAGCAACTTATTATTGAAGGTCATAAGACAAGTTTGAGTCTTGGGGCATTGAAACCATGTTATATGCACATGTATCATCACCATCAAAGAAGCTTAATTCATTTTACAAACAGTGACTCCACTATAGCGAGCCCAACTAGCTCACATGTAACTTGACTTGTTTACACCCCTAGAAGACTGCCTAAGAAAATTATTAGCAACTTATTATTGAAGGTCATAAGACAAGTTTGAGTCTTGGGGCATTGAAACCATGTTATATGCACATGTATCATCACCATCAAAGAAGCTTAATTCATTTTACAAACAGTGACTCACTATAGCGAGCCCAACTAGCTCACATGTAACTTGACTTGTTTACACCCCTAGAAGACTGCCTAAGAAAATTATTAGCAACTTATTATTGAAGGTCATAAGACAAGTTTGAGTCTTGGGGCATTGAAACCATGTTATATGCACATGTATCATCACCATCAAAGAAGCTTAATTCATTTTACAAACAGTGACTCCACTATAGCGAGCCCAACTAGCTCACATGTAACTTGACTTGTTTACACCCCTAGAAGACTGCCTAAGAAAATTATTAGCAACTTATTATTGAAGGTCATAAGACAAGTTTGAGTCTTGGGGCATTGAAACCATGTTATATGCACATGTATCATCACCATCAAAGAAGCTTAATTCATTTTACAAACAGTGACTCCACTATAGCGAGCCCAACTAGCTCACATGTAACTTGACTTGTTTACACCCCTAGAAGCTGCCTAAGAAAATTATTAGCAACTTATTATTGAAGGTCATAAGACAAGTTTGAGTCTTGGGGCATTGAAACCATGTTATATGCACATGTATCATCACCATCAAAGAAGCTTAATTCATTTTACAAACAGTGACTCCACTATAGCGAGCCCAACTAGCTCACATGTAACTTGACTTGTTTACACCCCTAGAAGACTGCCTAAGAAATTATTAGCAACTTATTATTGAAGGTCATAAGACAAGTTTGAGTCTTGGGGCATTGAAACCATGTTATATGCACATGTATCATCACCATCAAAGAAGCTTAATTCATTTTACAAACAGTGACTCCACTATAGCGAGCCCAACTAGCTCACATGTAACTTGACTTGTTTACACCCCTAGAAGACTGCCTAAGAAAATTATTAGCAACTTATTATTGAAGGTCATAAGACAAGTTTGAGTCTTGGGGCATTGAAACCATGTTATATGCACATGTATCATCACCATCAAAGAAGCTTAATTCATTTTACAAACAGTGACTCCACTATAGCGAGCCCAACTAGCTCACATGTAACTTGACTTGTTTACACCCCTAGAAGCTGCCTAAGAAAATTATTAGCAACTTATTATTGAAGGTCATAAGACAAGTTTGAGTCTTGGGGCATTGAAACCATGTTATATGCACATGTATCATCACCATCAAAGAAGCTTAATTCATTTTACAAACAGTGACTCCACTATAGCGAGCCCAACTAGCTCACATGTAACTTGACTTGTTTACACCCCTAGAAGCTGCCTAAGAAAATTATTAGCAACTTATTATTGAAGGTCATAAGACAAGTTTGAGTCTTGGGGCATTGAAACCATGTTATATGCACATGTATCATCACCATCAAAGAAGCTTAATTCATTTTACAAACAGTGACTCCACTATAGCGAGCCCAACTAGCTCACATGTAACTTGACTTGTTTACACCCCTAGAAGACTGCCTAAGAAAATTATTAGCAACTTATTATTGAAGGTCATAAGACAAGTTTGAGTCTTGGGGATTGAAACCATGTTATATGCACATGTATCATCACCATCAAAGAAGCTTAATTCATTTTACAAACAGTGACTCCACTATAGCGAGCCCAACTAGCTCACATGTAACTTGACTTGTTTACACCCCTAGAAGACTGCCTAAGAAATTATTAGCAACTTATTATTGAAGGTCATAAGACAAGTTTGAGTCTTGGGGCATTGAAACCATGTTATATGCACATGTATCATCACCATCAAAGAAGCTTAATTCATTTTACAAACAGTGACTCCACTATAGCGAGCCCAACTAGCTCACATGTAACTTGACTTGTTTACACCCCTAGAAGCTGCCTAAGAAATTATTAGCAACTTATTATTGAAGGTCATAAGACAAGTTTGAGTCTTGGGGCATTGAAACCATGTTATATGCACATGTATCATCACCATCAAAGAAGCTTAATTCATTTTACAAACAGTGACTCCACTATAGCGAGCCCAACTAGCTCACATGTAACTTGACTTGTTTACACCCCTAGAAGCTGCCTAAGAAAATTATTAGCAACTTATTATTGAAGGTCATAAGACAAGTTTGAGTCTTGGGCATTGAAACCATGTTATATGCACATGTATCATCACCATCAAAGAAGCTTAATTCATTTTACAAACAGTGACTCCACTATAGCGAGCCCAACTAGCTCACATGTAACTTGACTTGTTTACACCCCTAGAAGCTGCCTAAGAAAATTATTAGCAACTTATTATTGAAGGTCATAAGACAAGTTTGAGTCTTGGGGCATTGAAACCATGTTATATGCACATGTATCATCACCATCAAAGAAGCTTAATTCATTTTACAAACAGTGACTCCACTATAGCGAGCCCAACTAGCTCACATGTAACTTGACTTGTTTACACCCCTAGAAGCTGCCTAAGAAATTATTAGCAACTTATTATTGAAGGTCATAAGACAAGTTTGAGTCTTGGGGCATTGAAACCATGTTATATGCACATGTATCATCACCATCAAAGAAGCTTAATTCATTTTACAAACAGTGACTCCACTATAGCGAGCCCAACTAGCTCACATGTAACTTGACTTGTTTACACCCCTAGAAGACTGCCTAAGAAAATTATTAGCAACTTATTATTGAAGGTCATAAGACAAGTTTGAGTCTTGGGCATTGAAACCATGTTATATGCACATGTATCATCACCATCAAAGAAGCTTAATTCATTTTACAAACAGTGACTCCACTATAGCGAGCCCAACTAGCTCACATGTAACTTGACTTGTTTACACCCCTAGAAGCTGCCTAAGAAAATTATTAGCAACTTATTATTGAAGGTCATAAGACAAGTTTGAGTCTTGGGGCATTGAAACCATGTTATATGCACATGTATCATCACCATCAAAGAAGCTTAATTCATTTTACAAACAGTGACTCCACTATAGCGAGCCCAACTAGCTCACATGTAACTTGACTTGTTTACACCCCTAGAAGCTGCCTAAGAAAATTATTAGCAACTTATTATTGAAGTCATAAGACAAGTTTGAGTCTTGGGGCATTGAAACCATGTTATATGCACATGTATCATCACCATCAAAGAAGCTTAATTCATTTTACAAACAGTGACTCCACTATAGCGAGCCCAACTAGCTCACATGTAACTTGACTTGTTTACACCCCTAGAAGACTGCCTAAGAAAATTATTAGCAACTTATTATTGAAGGTCATAAGACAAGTTTGAGTCTTGGGGCATTGAAACCATGTTATATGCACATGTATCATCACCATCAAAGAAGCTTAATTCATTTTACAAACAGTGACTCCACTATAGCGAGCCCAACTAGCTCACATGTAACTTGACTTGTTTACACCCCTAGAAGCTGCCTAAGAAAATTATTAGCAACTTATTATTGAAGGTCATAAGACAAGTTGAGTCTTGGGGCATTGAAACCATGTTATATGCACATGTATCATCACCATCAAAGAAGCTTAATTCATTTTACAAACAGTGACTCCACTATAGCGAGCCCAACTAGCTCACATGTAACTTGACTTGTTTACACCCCTAGAAGCTGCCTAAGAAAATTATTAGCAACTTATTATTGAAGGTCATAAGACAAGTTTGAGTCTTGGGCATTGAAACCATGTTATATGCACATGTATCATCACCATCAAAGAAGCTTAATTCATTTTACAAACAGTGACTCCACTATAGCGAGCCCAACTAGCTCACATGTAACTTGACTTGTTTACACCCCTAGAAGCTGCCTAAGAAAATTATTAGCAACTTATTATTGAAGGTCATAAGACAAGTTTGAGTCTTGGGCATTGAAACCATGTTATATGCACATGTATCATCACCATCAAAGAAGCTTAATTCATTTTACAAACAGTGACTCCACTATAGCGAGCCCAACTAGCTCACATGTAACTTGACTTGTTTACACCCCTAGAAGCTGCCTAAGAAAATTATTAGCAACTTATTATTGAAGGTCATAGACAAGTTTGAGTCTTGGGGCATTGAAACCATGTTATATGCACATGTATCATCACCATCAAAGAAGCTTAATTCATTTTACAAACAGTGACTCCACTATAGCGAGCCCAACTAGCTCACATGTAACTTGACTTGTTTACACCCCTAGAAGACTGCCTAAGAAAATTATTAGCAACTTATTATTGAAGGTCATAAGACAAGTTTGAGTCTTGGGGCATTGAAACCATGTTATATGCACATGTATCATCACCATCAAAGAAGCTTAATTCATTTTACAAACAGTGACTCCACTATAGCGAGCCCAACTAGCTCACATGTAACTTGACTTGTTTACACCCCTAGAAGCTGCCTAAGAAAATTATTAGCAACTTATTATTGAAGGTCATAAGACAAGTTTGAGTCTTGGGGCATTGAAACCATGTTATATGCACATGTATCATCACCATCAAAGAAGCTTAATTCATTTTACAAACAGTGACTCCACTATAGCGAGCCCAACTAGCTCACATGTAACTTGACTTGTTTACACCCTAGAAGACTGCCTAAGAAAATTATTAGCAACTTATTATTGAAGGTCATAAGACAAGTTTGAGTCTTGGGGATTGAAACCATGTTATATGCACATGTATCATCACCATCAAAGAAGCTTAATCATTTTACAAACAGTGACTCACTATAGCGAGCCCAACTAGCTCACATGTAACTTGACTTGTTTACACCCCTAGAAGACTGCCTAAGAAAATTATTAGCAACTTATTATTGAAGGTCATAAGACAAGTTTGAGTCTTGGGCATTGAAACCATGTTATATGCACATGTATCATCACCATCAAAGAAGCTTAATTCATTTTACAAACAGTGACTCCACTATAGCGAGCCCAACTAGCTCACATGTAACTTGACTTGTTTACACCCCTAGAAGACTGCCTAAGAAAATTATTAGCAACTTATTATTGAAGGTCATAAGACAAGTTTGAGTCTTGGGATTGAAACCATGTTATATGCACATGTATCATCACCATCAAAGAAGCTTAATTCATTTTACAAACAGTGACTCCACTATAGCGAGCCCAACTAGCTCACATGTAACTTGACTTGTTTACACCCTAGAACTGCCTAAGAATTATTAGCAACTTATTGAAGGTCATAAGACAAGTTTGAGTCTTGGGGATTGAAACCATGTTATATGCACATGTATCATCACCATCAAAGAAGCTTAATTCATTTACAAAATGACTCCACTATAGCAGCCCAACTAGCTCACATGTACTTGACTTTTTACACCCTAAGTAAGAACTTAAAGAAAAATTGATTATGCATTGACATGTTATCATATCTTGAGTTTCACAACTCGAAAATCAGTTTCGTATTTTTCCCTGGAACTAGACTCAATATGCCATTCTATTTTTTTTCTAGAATTTTTGGTCAGGCCATTAGTACGTTTATTAGTCAAATTTCCTTTACAGGGTTCGACTCCTGACTTTTTGGCATTACGATTGTTCTCCTGTTACAGGCTCCAATATGATGCCTTTGTTTCTATAGAAACTGACTCAGAGAGGAATCTATACATATATGTATGATTC
>NW_024402775.1:159112-201025 GCF_007990345.1 Gossypium hirsutum
TATTAGCAACTTATTATTGAAGGTCATAAGACAAGTTTGAGTCTTGGGGCATTGAAACCATGTTATATGCACATGTATCATCACCATCAAAGAAGCTTAATTCATTTTACAAACAGTGACCACTAGAAATGTACTTAGCCCACCTAATTAAGCTTAAGGTCATAAGACAAGTTTGAGTCTTGGGCATTGAACATGTTTATGCACATGTATCATCACATCAAAGAAGTTAATTCATTTTACAACAGTGACTCATATAGCGAGCCCAACTAGCTCACATGTAAACTTGACTTGTTTACACCCCTAGAAGACTGCCTAAGAAAATTATTAGCAACTTATTATTAAGGTCATAAGACAAGTTTGAGTTTGGGCATTGAAACCATGTTATATCACATGTATCATCACATAAAAGTTAATTCATTTTACAAACAGTGACTCACTATAGCAGCCCAACAGCTCAATGTAACTTGACTTGTTTCACCTAGAAGATGCTAAGAAATATTAAACTTATTATGAAGGTCATAGAAAGTTTGAGTCTTGGGGCATTGAAACATGTTAATGCATTCATCACATCAAGAAGCTAATTCTTACAACGTACTCACTATACGGCCAACTAGCTACATGTAACTTATGTTTCACCTAAACTGCCTAAGAAATTATTCATTATTATTATCATAAAAAGTTTATCTGGATTGAAACATTTATATGACATTATATACATCAAAGAACTAATATTTACAACAGTGATCACTAAACGACCAACTAGCTCACATGTACTTGACTTTACACCCTAGAAGACTGCCTAAGAAAATTATTAGCAACTTATTATTGAAGGTCATAAGAAAGTTTGAGTCTTGGGGCATTGAACCATGTTATATGCACATGTATCATCACATCAAAGAACTAATTATTTTACAAACAGTGACTCCACTATAGCGAGCCCAACTAGCTACATGTAATTGACTTGTTACACCCTAAAGCTGCTAAGAAAATTATTAGCAACTTATTATTGAAGGTCATAAGACAAGTTTGAGTCTTGGGGCATTGAAACCATGTTATGCACATGTATCATCACCATCAAAAACTAATTCATTTTACAAACAGTGACTCCACTATAGCGAGCCCAACTAGCTCACATGTAACTTGACTGTTTACACCCCTAGAAGCTGCCTAAGAAATTATTAGCAACTTATTATGAAGGTCATAGACAAGTTTGAGTCTTGGGGATTGAAACATGTAATGCACATGTATCATCACATCAAAGAAGCTTAATTCATTTTACAAACGTGACTCCACTATAGCGAGCCCAACTAGCTCACATGTAACTTGACTTGTTTACACCCCTAGAAGACTGCTAAGAAATTATTAGCAACTTATTATGAAGGTCATAAGACAAGTTTGAGTCTTGGGGCATTGAAACCATGTTATATGCACATGTATCATCACCATCAAAGAAGCTTAATTCATTTTAAAACAGTACTCACATAGCGAGCCCAATAGCTCACATGTAACTTGACTTGTTTACACCCTAGAAGCTGCCTAAGAAATTATTAGCAACTTATATGAAGGTCATAGAAAGTTTAGTCTTGGGGCATTGAAACCATGTTATATGCACATGTATCATCACATCAAAGAACTAATCATTTTACAAAGTGACTCCATATAGCACCAACTAGCTCACATGTAACTTGACTTGTTTACCCCTAAAGACTGCCTAAGAAATTATTAGCAACTTATATTGAAGGTCATAAGACAAGTTTGAGTCTTGGGGCATTGAAACCATGTTAATGCACATGTATCATCACATCAAAGAAGCTTAATTCATTTTACAACAGTGACTCCACTATAGCGAGCCCAACTAGCTCACATGTAACTGACTTGTTTACACCCCTAGAAGCTGCCTAAGAAAATTATTAGCAACTTATTATTAAGGTCATAAGACAAGTTTGAGTCTTGGGGCATGAAACCATGTTATATGCACATGTATCATCACATCAAAGAAGCTAATTCATTTTACAACAGTGACTCCACTATAGCGAGCCCAACTAGCTCACATGTAACTTGACTGTTTACACCCTAGAAGATGCCTAAGAAAATTATTAGCAACTTATTATTAAGGTCATAAGACAAGTTCAGTCTTGGGGCATTGAAACCATGTTATATGCACATGTATCATCACATCAAAAAAGCTAATTCATTTTACAAACAGTGACTCCACTATAGCGAGCCCAACAGCTCACATGTAACTTGACTTGTTTACACCCCTAGAAGCTGCCTAAGAAATTATTAGCAACTTATTATTGAAGGTCATAGACAAGTTTGAGTCTTGGGGCATTGAAACCATGTTAATGCACATTATCATCACATCAAAGAAGCTTAATTCATTTTACAAACAGTGACTCCACTATAGCGAGCCCAACTAGCTCACATGTAACTTGACTGTTTACACCCCTAGAAGCTGCCTAAGAAAATTATTAGCAACTTATTATTGAAGGTCATAAGACAAGTTTGAGTCTTGGGGCATTGAAACCATGTTATATGCACATGTATCATCACCATCAAAGAAGCTTAATTCATTTTACAAACAGTGACTCCACTATAGCGAGCCCAACTAGCTCACATGTAACTTGACTTGTTTACACCCCTAGAAGACTGCCTAAGAAAATTATTAGCAACTTATTATTAAGGTCATAAGACAAGTTTGAGTCTTGGGGCATTGAAACCATGTTATATGCACATGTATCATCACCATCAAAAAGCTTAATTCATTTTACAAACAGTGACTCCACTATAGCGAGCCCAACTAGCTCACATGTAACTTGACTTGTTTACACCCCTAGAACGCTGCCTAAGAAATTATTAGCAACTTATTATTGAAGGTCATAGACAAGTTTGAGTCTTGGGGCATTGAAACCATGTTAATGCACATGTATCATCACATCAAAGAAGCTTAATTCATTTTACAAACGTGACTCCACTATAGCGAGCCCAACTAGCTCACATGTAACTTGACTGTTTACACCCCTAGAAGACTGCCTAAGAAAATTATTAGCAACTTATTATTGAAGGTCATAAGACAAGTTTGAGTCTTGGGGCATTGAAACCATGTTATATGCACATGTATCATCACCATCAAAGAAGCTTAATTCATTTTACAAACAGTGACTCCACTATAGCGAGCCCAACTAGCTCACATGTAACTTGACTTGTTTACACCCCTAGAAGCTGCCTAAGAAAATTATTAGCAACTTATTATTGAAGGTCATAAGACAAGTTTGAGTCTTGGGGCATTGAAACCATGTTATATGCACATGTATCATCACCATCAAAGAAGCTTAATTCATTTTACAAACAGTGACTCCACTATAGCGAGCCCAACTAGCTCACATGTAACTTGACTTGTTTACACCCCTAGAAGACTGCCTAAGAAAATTATTAGCAACTTATTATTGAAGGTCATAGACAAGTTTGAGTCTTGGGGCATTGAAACCATGTTATATGCACATGTATCATCACCATCAAAGAAGCTTAATTCATTTTACAAACAGTGACTCCACTATAGCGAGCCCAACTAGCTCACATGTAACTTGACTTGTTTACACCCCTAGAAGCTGCCTAAGAAAATTATTAGCAACTTATTATTGAAGGTCATAAGACAAGTTTGAGTCTTGGGGCATTGAAACCATGTTATATGCACATGTATCATCACCATCAAAGAACTTAATTCATTTTAAAACAGTGACTCCACTATAGCGAGCCCAACTAGCTCACATGTAACTTGACTTGTTTACACCCCTAGAAGACTGCCTAAGAAAATTATTAGCAACTTATTATTGAAGGTCATAAGACAAGTTTGAGTCTTGGGGCATTGAAACCATGTTATATGCACATGTATCATCACCATCAAAGAAGCTTAATTCATTTTACAAACAGTGACTCCACTATAGCGAGCCCAACTAGCTCACATGTAACTTGACTTGTTTACACCCCTAGAAGCTGCCTAAGAAAATTATTAGCAACTTATTATTGAAGGTCATAAGACAAGTTTGAGTCTTGGGGCATTGAAACCATGTTATATGCACATGTATCATCACCATCAAAGAAGCTTAATTCATTTTACAAACAGTGACTCCACTATAGCGAGCCCAACTAGCTCACATGTAACTTGACTTGTTTACACCCCTAGAAGCTGCCTAAGAAAATTATTAGCAACTTATTATTGAAGGTCATAAGACAAGTTTGAGTCTTGGGGCATTGAAACCATGTTATATGCACATGTATCATCACCATCAAAGAACTTAATTCATTTACAAACAGTGACTCCACTATAGCGAGCCCAACTAGCTCACATGTAACTTGACTTGTTTACACCCCTAGAAGCTGCCTAAGAAATTATTAGCAACTTATTATTGAAGGTCATAGACAAGTTTGAGTCTTGGGCATTGAAACCATGTTATATGCACATGTATCATCACCATCAAAGAAGCTTAATTCATTTTACAAACAGTGACTCCACTATAGCGAGCCCAACTAGCTCACATGTAACTTGACTGTTTACACCCTAGAAGCTGCCTAAGAAAATTATTAGCAACTTATTATTGAAGGTCATAGACAAGTTTGAGTCTTGGGGCATTGAAACCATGTTATATGCACATGTATCATCACCATCAAAGAAGCTTAATTCATTTACAAACAGTGACTCCACTATAGCGAGCCCAACTAGCTCACATGTAACTTGACTTGTTTACACCCCTAGAAGCTGCCTAAGAAAATTATTAGCAACTTATTATTGAAGGTCATAAGACAAGTTTGAGTCTTGGGGCATTGAAACCATGTTATATGCACATGTATCATCACCATCAAAAAGCTTAATTCATTTTACAAACAGTGACTCCACTATAGCGAGCCCAACTAGCTCACATGTAACTTGACTTGTTTACACCCCTAGAAGCTGCCTAAGAAATTATTAGCAACTTATTATTGAAGGTCATAAGACAAGTTTGAGTCTTGGGGCATTGAAACCATGTTAATGCACATGTATCATCACATCAAAGAAGCTTAATTCATTTTACAAACAGTGACTCCACTATAGCGAGCCCAACTAGCTCACATGTAACTTGACTTGTTACACCCCTAGAAGACTGCCTAAGAAAATTATTAGCAACTTATTATTGAAGGTCATAAGACAAGTTTAGTCTTGGGGCATTGAAACCATGTTATATGCACATGTATCATCACCATCAAAGAAGCTTAATTCATTTTACAAACAGTGACTCCACTATAGCGAGCCCAACTAGCTCACATGTAACTTGACTTGTTTACACCCCTAGAAGACTGCCTAAGAAAATTATTAGCAACTTATTATTGAAGGTCATAAGACAAGTTTGAGTCTTGGGGCATTGAAACCATGTTATATGCACATGTATCATCACCATCAAAGAAGCTTAATTCATTTTACAAACAGTGACTCCACTATAGCGAGCCCAACTAGCTCACATGTAACTTGACTTGTTTACACCCCTAGAAGACTGCCTAAGAAAATTATTAGCAACTTATTATTAAGGTCATAAGACAAGTTTGAGTCTTGGGGCATTGAAACCATGTTATATGCACATGTATCATCACCATCAAAGAAGCTTAATTCATTTTACAAACAGTGACTCCACTATAGCGAGCCCAACTAGCTCACATGTAACTTGACTTGTTTACACCCCTAGAAGCTGCCTAAGAAAATTATTAGCAACTTATTATTGAAGGTCATAAGACAAGTTTGAGTCTTGGGGCATTGAAACCATGTTAATGCACATGTATCATCACCATCAAAGAAGCTTAATTCATTTTACAACAGTGACTCCACTATAGCGAGCCCAACTAGCTCACATGTAACTTGACTTGTTTACACCCCTAGAAGACTGCCTAAGAAAATTATTAGCAACTTATTATTAAGGTCATAAGACAAGTTTAGTCTTGGGGCATTGAAACCATGTTATATGCACATGTTCATCACCATCAAAAACTTAATTCATTTTACAAACAGTGACTCCACTATAGCGAGCCCAACTAGCTCACATGTAACTTGACTTGTTTACACCCCTAGAACGCTGCCTAAGAAATTATTAGCAACTTATTATTGAAGGTCATAGACAAGTTTGAGTCTTGGGCATTGAAACCATGTTACATGCACATTATCATCACATCAAAGAAGCTTAATTCATTTTACAAACGTGACTCCACTATACGAGCCCAACTAGCTCACATGTAACTTGACTCGTTTACACCCCTAGAAGACTGCCTAAGAAAATTATTAGCAACTTATTATTGAAGGTCATAAGAAAGTTTGAGTCTTGGGGCATTGAAACCATGTTATATGCACATGTATCATCACCATCAAAGAACTTAATTCATTTTACAAACAGTGACTCCACTATAGCGAGCCCAACTAGCTCACTTGTAACTTGACTTGTTTACACCCCTAGAAGCTGCCTAAGAAAACTATTAGCAACTTATTATTGAAGGTCATAAGACAAGTTTGAGTCTTGGGGCATTGAAACCATGTTATATGCACATGTATCATCACCATCAAAAAGCTTAATTCATTTTACAAACAGTACTCCACTATAGCGAGCCCAACTAGCTCACATGTAACTTGACTTGTTTACACCCCTAGAAGCTGCCTAAGAAATTATTAGCAACATATTATTGAAGGTCATAGGACAAGTTTGAGTCTTGGGGCATTGAAACCATGTTAATGCACATGTATCATCACATCAAAGAAGCTTAATTCATTTTACAAACGTGACTCCACTATAGCGAGCCCAACTAGCTCACATGTAACTTGACTTGTTTACACCCCTAGAAGACTGCCTAAGAAAATTATTAGCAACTTATTATTGAAGGTCATAAGACAAGTTTCAGTCTTGGGGCATTGAAACCATGTTATATGCACATGTATCATCACCATCAAAGATCTTAATTCATTTTAGAAACAGTGACTCCACTATAGCGAGCCCAACTAGCTCACATGTAACTTGACTTGTTTACACCCCTAGAAGACTGCCTAAGAAAATTATTAGCAACTTATTATTGAAGGTCAGAAGACAAGTTTGAGTCTTGGGGAATTGAAACCATGTTATATGCACATGTATCATCACCATGAAAGAAGCTTAATCATTTTACAAACAGTGACTCCACTATAGCAGCCCAACTAGCTCACATGTAACTTGACTTGTTTACACCCCTAGAAGACTGCCTAAGAAAATTTTAGCAACTTATTATTAAGGTCATAAGACAAGTTTGAGTCTTGGGGCATTGAAACCATGTTATATGCACATGTATCATCACCATCGAAGAAGCTTAATTCATTTTCAAACAGTGACTCATTATGCGAGCCCAACTAGCTCACATGTAACTTGACTTGTTTACACCCCTAATAGGCTGCCTAAGAAAATTATTAGCAACTTATTATTGAATGTATAAGACAAGTTTGAGTCTTGGGGCATTGAAACCATGTTAATGCACATGTATCATCACATCAAAGAAGCATAATTCATTTTACAAACTGTGACTCCACTATAGCGACCCAACTAGCTCACATGTAACTTGACACGTTTACACCCCTAGAAGACTGCCTAAGAAAATTATTAGCAACTTATTATTGAAGGTCATAAGACAAGTTTGAGTCTTGGGGCATTGAAACCATGTTATATGCACATGTATCATCACCATCAAAGAAGCTTAATTCATTTTACAAACAGTGACTCCACTATAGCGGCCCAACTAGCTCACAGTAACTTACTTGTTTACACCCCTAGAACGCTGCCTAAGGAAATTATTAGCAACTTATTATTGAACGTCATAGGACAAGTTTGAGTCTTGGGGCATTGAAACAGTTACATGCACATGTATCATCACATCAAAGAAGCTTAATTCATTTTACAAACTGTGACTCCACTATACGAGCCCAACTAGCTTACATGTAACTTGACTCGTTTTCACCCCTAGAAGACTGCCTAAGAAAATTATTAGCAACTTATTATTGAAGGTCATAAGACAAGTTTGAGTCTTGGGGCATTGAAACCATGTTATATGCACATGTATCATCACCATCAAAGAACCTCAATTCATTTTACAAACAGTGACTCCACTATAGCGAGCCCAACTAGCTCACATGTAACTTGACTTGTTTACACCCCTAGAAGGCTGCCTAAGAAAATTATTAGCAACTTATTATTGAAGGTCATAAGACAAGTTTGAGTCTTGGGGCATTGAAACCATGTTATATGCACATGTATCATCACCATCAAAGAACCTTAATTCATTTTACAAACAGTGACTCACTATAGCGAGCCCAATTAGCTCACATGTAGCTTGACTTGTTTGCACCCCTAGAAACTGCCAAGAAAATTATTAGCAGCTTATTATTGAAGGTCATAAGACAAGTTTGATCTTGGGGAATTGAAACCATGTTATATGCACATGTATCATCACCATCAAAGAAGCTTAACTCATTTTACAAACAGTGACTCCACTATAGCAAGCGCAACTAGCTCACATGTAACTTGACTTGTTTACACCCACAGAAGACTGCCAAAGAAAATTATTAGCAACTTATTATTGAAGGTAATAAGACAAGGTTGAGTCTTGGGGAATTGAAACCATGTTATACGCACATGTATCATCACCATCAAAGAAGCTTAACTCATTTTACAAACACTGACTCCACTATTGCAAGCCCAACTAGCTCACATGTAACTTGACTTGTTTACACCCCTAGAAGGCTGCCTAGGAAAATTATTAGCAACTTATTATTGATGGTCATAAGACAAGTTTGAGTCTTGGGGCATTGAAACCATGTTATATGCATATGTATCATCACCATCAAAGAAGCTTAATTCATTTTACGAACAGTGACTCCACTATAGCGAGCCCAACTAGCTCACATGTAACTTGACTTGTTTACACCCCTAGAAGACTGCCTAAGAAATTATTAGCAACTTATTATTAAGGGTCATGAGACAAGTTTCAGTCTTGGGGCATTGAAACCATGTTATATGCACATGTATCATCACCATCAAAAAATCTTAATTCATTTTACAAACAGTAACTCCACTATAGCGAGCCCAACTAGCTCACATGTAACTTGACTTGTTTCCACCCCTAGAACGCTGCCTAAGGAAATTATTAACAACTTCTTATTGAAGATCATAGGATAAGTTTGAGTCTTGGGGCATTGAAACCATGTTACATGCACATTTATCATCAACATCAAAGAAGCTTAATTCATTTTACAAACTGTGACTCCACTATAAGGAGCCCAACTAGCTCACATGTAACTTGACTCGGTTACACCCCTAGAAGACTGCCTAAGAAAATTATTAGCAACTTATTATCGAAGGTCATAAGAAAAGTTTGAGTCTTGGGGCATTGAAACCATGTTATATGCACATGTATCATCACCATCAAAGAACCTTAATTCATTTTACAAACAGTGACTTCACTATAGCGACCTTAACTAGCTCACTTGTAACCTGACTTGTTTACACCCCTAGAACGCTGCCTACGAAAATTATTAGCAACTTATTATTGAAGGTCATAAGACAAGTTTGAGTCTTGGGGCATTGAAACCATGTTATATGCACATGTATCATCTCCATCAAAGAAGCTTAATTAATTTTACGAACAGTGACTTCACTATAGCGAGCCCAACTAGCTCAAATGTAACTTGACTTGTTTACACCCCTAGAAGATTGCCTAAGAAAATTATTAGCAACTTATTATTAAGGGTCATAAGACAAGTTTCAGTCTTGGGGCATTGAAACCATGTTATATGCACATGTATCATCACCATCAAAAAAGCATAATTCATTTTACAAACAGTAACTCCACTATAGCAAGCCCAACGAGCTCACATGTAACTTGACTTGTTTACACCCCTAGAACGCTGCCTAAGGAAATTATTAGCAGCTTATTATTGAAGGTCATAGGACAAGTTTGAGTGTTGGGGCATTGAAACCATGTTACATGCACATCTATCATCAACATCAAAGAAGCATAATTCATTTTACAAACTGTGACTCCAGTATAGCGAGCCCAACTAGCTCACATGTAACTTGACACGTTTACACCCTTAGAAGACTGCCTAAGAAAATTATTAGCAACTTATTATTGAAGGTCATAAGACAAGTTTGAGTCTTGGGGCATTGAAACCATGTTACATGCACATGTATCATCAACATCAAAGAAGCTTAATTCATTTTACAAACTGTGACTCCACTATAACGAGCCCAACTAGCTCACATGTAACTTGACTTGTTTACACCCCTAGAACACTGCCTAAGAAAATTATTAGCAACTTATTATTGAAGGTCATAAGACAAGTTTGAGTCTTGGGGCATTGAAACCATGTTATATGCACATGTATCAACACCATCAAAGAACCTTAATTCATTTTACAAACAGTGACTCCACTATAGCGAGCCTAACTAGCTCACATGTAAATTGACTTGTTGACACCCCTAGAACGCTGCCTAAGAAAATTATTAGCATCTTATTATTGAAGGTCATAAGACAAGTTTGAGTCTTGGGGCATTGAAACCATGTTATATGCACATGTATCATCACCATCAAAGAAGCTTAATTCATTTTACAAACAGTGACTCACTCTAGCGAGCCCAACTAGCCGACATGTAACTTGACTTGTTTACACCCCTAGAAAATTGCCTAAGAAAATTATTAGCAACTTATTATTGAAGGTCATAAGACAAGTTTCAGTCTTGGGGCATTGAAACCATGTTATATGCACATGTATCATCACCATCAAAGAAGCTTAATTCATTTTACAAACAGTGACTCACTATAGCGAGCCCAACTAGCTCACATGTAACTTGACTTGTTTACACCCCTAATAGGCTGCCTAAAAAAATTATTAGCAACTTATTATTGAATGTTATAACACAAGTTTGAGTCTTGGGGCATTGAAACCATGTTATATGCACATGTATCATCACCATCAAAGAACCTTAATTCATTTTACAAACAGTGACTCACTATAGCGAGACCAACTAGCTCACATGTAACTTGACTTGTTTACACCCCTAGAAGACTGCCAAAGAAAATTATTAGCAGCTTATTATTGAAGGTTATAAGACAAGTTTGATCTTGGGGAATTGAAACCATGTTAGATGCACATGTATCATCACCATCAAAGAAGCTTAACTCATTTTACAAACAGTGACTCCACTATAGCATGCCCAACTAGCTCACATGTAACTTGACTTGTTTACACCCCTTGAAGGCTGCCTAAGAAAATTATTAGCAACTTATTATTGAAGGTCATAAGACAAGTTTGAGTCTTGGTGTAACACCCCGTACCCGAGACCGTTGCCGGAGTCGGACATGAGGGGTTCACAGACTAAATTCGCTTACTATCGCAGTCCATTTTAAAAATTTCCAGCCAGTTGGCTAACTGCGTCACTGTCACCTTAAAAATGATATCTTGAGTTTCACAACTCGAAAATCAGTTTCGTAATTTTTCCCTGAAACTATACTCATATGCCCATATACATATTTTTTTCTAGAATATTTGGTCCGGTCAATTAGTACAATTTATTAGTCAAAGTCTCCCATGTTACAGGGATCGACTACACTGACCTTTGCGCATTACGACTTGGATATCTCCCTGCACAGAGCTTCAATACTGATTCCGTTCGTTTCTATAGAAACTAGACTCAGAGAGGAATCTATACATATGTGGCTCGACTCCTAATTGTCTCTGGTTAATTTGTAATGAATTTTCCAGGCAAGCTGGCTAACTGTGTCACTGTCACCTTAAAAATCATATCTTGAGTTTCACAACGTGAAAATCAATTTTGTGATTTTTCCCTGAAACTAGACTCATGTATGCATCTACAAATTTTTTTCTAGAATTTTTGGTTGGGCCAATTAGTACAGTTTATTAGTCAAAGTCTCCCCTGTTACAGGGATCGACTACACTGACCTTTGCGCATTACGACTTGGATATCTCCCTGTACAAGGCTTCAATACTGATTTTGTTTCTATAGAAACTAGACTCAAAAAGGAATCTATACATATATGGCATGACTCCTAATTATCTCTGGTTAATTTATAATGAATTTCCAAAGTCGGAACAGGGAATCCAGAAACCGTTCTGGCCCTGTCTCACGAGAACCTGAATATCTCTTAACATACTGTCCATATGATCGTTTCGTTACTTTCCTATGAAAATAGATTCATCAAGGTTCGTTTACATAATTTATTCACTATTTAATTCCATTCCTAATATTTTTAGTGATTTTCCAAATCTACATCACTGCTGCTGTTAGCATCTGCCTTTAAGGTAGACTTTACCTATTTCATAGTTTCCGTGATTCAACTAGCCCTTTTAGCATAAATAGCACAAATTATGATAGTGATTAACCATTCCCATGGCCAATCCTTGTTAAGCATATCCACACCTCTCAATAACCATATCCATACCAAATGATTATAACATTATGCTCAAACATATATAAGCCATTTTCGCATGGCTATCCAAAATTATACAAATCCAAAGGGTCCATGACCCACAACAAAAAGGGTAGTCCTATACATGCCATTTTCAGAGTTCAACCAAAAGTGTACCAAAAGGGCTTTGATAGTGTGGGAGACTTCGACTTCCAAAAATCCCGAGTCCGATAGCTGACGAGCCAAAATCTATAAAACAGAGAAACAAAGAAACGGAGTAAGCAATTTATGCTTAGTAAGTTTTGAGCAAGGGATTCCAGCACAACAAAAGTATAGCATTCATATAGCTAAACGGATAATTTCATATGCACAAATTTTCAATATCATACTTACTTCACATTACCAACCCTTATGTTCATACACAAAAGATCAACTTAGCCAAAGGCCGGTAGCTCATTTATCAACTGAGCGAATACTTATTTTTAAGGGCACAACTAATTCAAAGCACATACGAAACATACCTCAATGTTGGGATGTTACAAGCGTATTAACTGAAATTTTTACAGCAAGATCATTCATTCCCAAATCACGTACCTTCGGAATTTAACCGGATATAGCTACTCGTTCAAATGCCTTCGGGACATAGCCCGGTCATAGTAACTCGCACAATGCCTTCGGGACTTAACCCGGATTTAGTAACTCGCACCAATGCCTTCGGGCTTAGCCCGGAATTAGTATCTCGCACAAATGCCTTCGGATCTTAGTCCGGATATGGTCACTTAGCACAAAGCCTTCGGGACTTAGCCCGGACATCATTCGAATAACCATGCACATTTAACAATCAATCATGACACATTCGTATTTCATTTTCATTAGCAAAACTCAAACACAAGACACTTATCACTCTTGCAATTTCGGCTCAATAGCCACACACAAAGAGCATGATTTTGATTTGCATAAAACATGATCTAATCAAATCATAATTTAAGCTCTATTACTCAAGAACTTACCTCGGATGTTGTCGAACGATTCCGATGGCTATTCGACCACTTTTCATTCCCTTTATCGGATTTAGTTCCCCTTTGCTCTTGAGCTTAATTTAACAAATAAATTTATTTAATCATTTGAGCATCGAAAAGAGGAACTCAAGATACTTAGCCCATATATATATACATTAGACATTAAAGTCACATACATATGAAATCATGAATCAACTCAACATATTAACCCACACTTCCTTTTAGCCGATTGTCTAAGCCAAGATAAAAGCATCAATATGCTTGCCTCTAACCGAATACATGCAACACCAATCTTCTTCCTATGGCCGAATATGCATGTCTATGTTGAGGCCGATTATAAGCTTAATACTTCCTACAAGTATGGTTACTTGTATTAATTATATATCATCTTGTTTCAAGTTCAAAACTCGGCTAATACGCATATATACACTAGTAATCAAATACTAACATTTTGCACTTCACCTTACTACCATTTCACATCTATTTTCTACCATGGCCGAATGCATCAAGACACCATACCATTCAATTTTGGTCATGGGTTACACAAAGAACTTAATGTCTAACTCAAAAATGCCAAAAAGAAAATCCAAGAGTCATCAATCACCATCACATGTATCATTACAAAGCTTTCCACTTAGCATGCAAATGACATCAACACAAATCCACCTTAGCCGAAACTTAACTCGTCTTCATGCCTCATCACCACAACATCAAACATCAACCAAGAAGACAACACCCATGGCCGATTATCATCTCCATCTCATAGCAAAGATTTAAACCATGGGCTAGGTAGAACTCAAACTAACAACTAAAAACATGCATGAATCTCAAGGACAACATCAAACATACCTTAGTCTAGCAAACCACCATAGCCGATTTTCTCAAGCTCTTCCCCTTCCTTTCTTTCCTCTATTCGGCCAAAGATGTTCAAGAATGAACACTTTTTTTTCTTTTTTTTTGTTTTCTTTCTTCAATTCACGGCAATGGGGGGGAACATGGATGAGACAATTTTTTCATCATCATTTACCTTTCCATTATTATTTTATTACCCATACTCCTTATTTTATTTTATTGTTTCCTCCCATGATGCACCAACACAACATGTCTATGACATGTTTTGCCCATCACCCTTTGTCCATCCTAATGTCATGGCCGGCCACTACTAGATGGGGGGAAAAATTGACATGCAAGTCCCCCCTTTTTCAACATGCACTAATAGGTCCTTATGTTTTGATCTATCACATTTCAAAAATGTCACACATAAGTCCTATTGACTAAATTCACATGCAATTTACTAAATCGAAGCTTAAAATTTTCACACATTTATTTTAGACAATAAATATCATATTCAAATAATTTGGTGACTCGGTTTAGCGGTCCCGAAACCACTTTTCGACTAGGGTCACTTTAGGGCTGTCACAACTCTCCCCCACTTAAGAAATTTTCGTCCCCGAAATCTTACCGGTAAATAGGTTTGGGTATCGTTCTTTCATCGAGCTCTCGGTTTCCCAAGTAGCTTCCTCGATCCCGTGTTTGAGCCATAACACCTTTACTAACGGAACCCTTTTGTTTCGCAACTCCTTCACTTCACGAGCTAGGATACGCATCGGTTCTTCTTCATAACTCATATCGGCTTGAATTTCAACCTCTGATGGGCTAATTATGTGCGATGGATCAGAACTATAGCGTCGAAGCATCGAAACATGAAAGACGTCGTGAATCTTTTCAAGTTCAGGGGGCAAAATCAATCGATACGCAACTGGACCAACTCGTTCGGAGATTTCGTACGGCCCAATGAATCTCGGACTCAACTTGCCCTTACGGCCAAATCTGAGTACCTTTTTCCAAGGCGAAACTTTAAGAAACACTTTATCTCCCACCTGATATTCAATGTCTTTTCGTTTCAAATCCGCATACGATTTCTGACGATCTGTGGCTGCCTTCAGACTTTCACGGATTACCTTTACTTTCTGTTCGGCATCTTTAATCAAATCAACTTCGAAAATTTTACTTTCACCGAGCTCGGTCCAAAACAATGGTGTACGGCATTTACGACCGTACAAAGCCTCGTAAGGTGCCATCTTAATACTTGATTGAAAACTATTGTTGTAAGCGAATTCAATCAAAGGTAAATACCGTTCCCATGAACTACTGAACTCGAGGATGCAACATCTCAACATATCCTCAAGTATCTGAATTATCCGCTCGGATTGACCATCGGTTTGGGGGTGAAAAGCAGTGCTAAAATGCAGCTTGGTACCCAAAGCTTCTTGCAATTTCTTCCAAAATCGTGAGGTGAATCTCGGATCTCTATCCGACACGATAGAAATAGGTACCCCGTGTAATCTCACAATCTGAGAAACGTACAATTCAGCTAGTTTATCCAATGAAAAATCCGTACGCACGGGGATAAAGTGAGCCGACTTAGTCAGTCTATCAACAACAACCCAAATCGCATCCTTCTTACTTGCTGACAATGGCAGTCCGGACACAAAGTCCATTGTGACTCGATCCCATTTCCACTCGGGTATCATGATCGGCTGAAGTAATCCTGAAGGCACTTGATGTTCCGCTTTCACTTGTTGACATATTAAACATCTTGAAACAAAGTCGGAGATGTCTCATTTCATACCATGCCACCAAAACCGATGTTTCAAATCGTTGTACATTTCCGTACTCCCTGGGTGAATTGACATTCGACTACAATGGGCTTCATTCAGAATCATCGAAATGAGTTCTGAATTTCTTGGAACACACAACCGACTTCTGAACCTCAAACAATCATCATCATCAATTTGAAATTCGGATTCCATATTCGGAACACATTCAGCCCGTTTTGCAACCAATTCATCGTCGACTTTCTGAGCTTCACGAATTTGACGAATCAATAGTGGTTTGGCCTTTAATTCAGCTACTAACACAGTGTCGGGTAGAACAGACAAGTGCACATTCATCGCTCGTAAAGCAAACAGTGATTTCCGGCTTAAGGCGTCCGCAACCACATTAGCCTTTCCCGGGTGGTAATCAATGACAAGCTCGTAATCTTTCAACAGCTCAAGCCAACGTCTTTGTCGCAGATTTAAGTCTCTTTGAGTCATCAAATATTTGAAACTTTTGTGATCCGAAAATACATGGCACTTTTCACCAAATAAGTAATGTCGCCATATTTTTAAAGCGAATACGATGGCAGCTTGTTCGAGATCATGGGTCGGATAATTTTTCTCATGTGGCTTTAATTGTCTCGACGCATACGCCACCACTCGACCTTCTTGCATCAATACGCAACCCAACCCAAGTAGGGATGCGTCACTATAAATGACAAACTCTTTGCCTGATTCGGGTTGCACTAAAATTGGAGCTTCAGTCAAATAAGTTTTCAGTTGATCGAAACTTTTCTGACATTTCTCCGTCCATTCGAACTTAACATCCTTTTGAAGTAGCTTCGTCATTGATGTGGCTATCATCGAGAAACCTTTGACAAATCGTCGGTAATAACCGGCGAGACCCAGGAAGCTCCGAACTTCAGTAATATTTCTTGGAGGCTTCCAGTTAAGTATGGCTGAAATTTTGCTCGGGTCAACTCGAATACCCGATGCGGATACCACATGACCCAAGAAGCTAACCTCTCTTAACCAGAACTCACACTTACTGAACTTAGCATATAACTGCTTATCCCGCAAAATTTGCAACACTAGTCTCAGGTGCTCAGCATGTTCGGTCTCATCTCTTGAATAGACCAAGATGTCATCAATGAACACAACTACGAACCGATCCAAATATGGTCTGAAGATCCGATTCATCAAATCCATAAATACTGCAGGGGCATTAGTGAGCCCAAACGGCATGACTAAGAACTCGTAGTGACCATATCTCGTTCTGAAGGCAGTTTTGGGTATGTCCGAATCTCGAATTCGCAATTGATAATAGCCCGATCTCAAATCTATTTTTGAGAACACTGAGGCTCCCTTCAGTTGGTCGAATAAATCATCGATACGCGGTAACGGATATTTGTTCTTTATTGTCACTTTATTCAGCTGACAATAGTCAATGCACAACATCATGGTTCCGTCCTTCTTTTTCACGAACAATACTGGTGTACCCCAAGGTGAGAAACTTGGTTGAGCGAAACCTCTATCCGTCAATTCTTGCAACTGAGCTTTCAACTCTTTTAACTCGGTTGGTGCCATACGATACGGAGCTATCGAAATCGGCGAAGTCCCAGGTACAAGCTCAATACCAAACTCTATCTCCCGAACAGGTGGTAAACCCGGTAATTCTTCAGGAAAACCATCCAGGTATTCACAAACCACCGGCACAGATTCGGGTTTCTTTTCTAATTCTTTGTCATCAAGTACATACGCAAGGTATGCTTCGCACCCTTTTCTTACATATTTCTGGGCCAACATTGAGGATATTACAGTTGGCAACCCATCCAAGTCCGTAGACTCAACTCGGATTACTTCGTTATTTGCGCACCTCAAATCAATAGTCTTGCTTTTGCAATTCACAACCGCATCATGCACGGTCAACCAATCCAACCCGAGAATAACATCAAATTCATCAAACGGCAAAAGCATCAAGTCCGCTGGAAAACAGGGACCTCGAATTACTAGGGGACATTTCTTACACACTTTGTCGACAAGCACGTAACGACCCAAGGGATTTGACACCCGAATTACGAACTCAGTAAACTTAATAGGTAAAGTCTTACTGGATGCTAAGGTTTCACATATGTAAGAATGAGTAGAACCGGGGTCAATCAAAGCAATTACATTAGTATCAAAGAGAGTAAAAGTACCGGTAATAACATCAGGCGAAGAAGCATCCTCGCGGGCACGTATAGCATAAGCTCTAGCAGGCGCACGAGCCTCGGATCTGGTCGTAGCATCTCTAGATCCTCTCTGACCACCACTAGCATTGCCTATATTTCTAGATGGTCTACCTCGAGCAGTGGTAGCACCCGGTTTCCCACTCTGATTTACATTCTGTTCAGACAACCTCGGGCAATCTTTAATGAAGTGGTCAACTGATCCGCACTTGTAACAGGAGCGATCATGGAATCTACAATTCCCCGAATGCCATTTACCGCAATATCGACATTCTGTTCTATCTCGACGTTCATTCCCAACACTGGCGACCGAAGTGCCTCGTGTACCCACAGGGGGTCGATCACGATCTCGTCTAAAAAGGCCCGAAGTGCCTCTAGACCGGCCCACATCATCTCGAAATTTTTTCGATGCCTGTTGAAGAGACTTTTTCGAGGATCTTTTACGAAACTCTCCAGTTCCCACATCAACTTTTTGTTTTTCTTTTCTAAGCTCTTCAGCTTTACAAGCTCGCTCGACAAGTACTACGAACTCTCGTATTTCAAGAATGCCAACGAACATTTTTATATCTTCATTCAGCCCATCCTCGAAGCGTTTACACATGATAGCCTCGGACGAAACACATTCCCGAGCGTATCTACTAAGTCTAACAAATTTTCGCTCGTAATCAGTAACTGACATAGAACCTTGCTTAAGCTCAAGAAATTCCTTCCGTTTTTTATCAACAAATCTCTGACTAATATACTTTTCCGAAACTCAGTTTGGAAAAACTCCCAAGTTACTTGCTCTCGGGGCACAACAGAAGTCAGAGTACTCCACCAATAGTAGGCAGAATCATGTAGCAAGGAGATAGTACACTTTAGGCACTCATCGGGTGTGCAAGATAGCTCGTCGAGTACCCGGATAGTGTTGCCCAACCAAAATTCAGCTTG
Organism: Gossypium hirsutum; assembly: GCF_007990345.1. Lineage (NCBI taxonomy): Eukaryota > Viridiplantae > Streptophyta > Magnoliopsida > Malvales > Malvaceae > Gossypium > Gossypium hirsutum. The sequence goes on from NW_024402775.1 coordinate 178,349, forward strand.
CTCGGCATCATCGCTGCCCATAGCTTTAAATTCAGTAGCCCCATGTTTTCGGATTCTGTCAACTGGGGGCTTATTTGACCTTATTTGGTCAGTTTCCGGAGGTATTGTAGGTGCGGGGGTTGTATTAGTCGGGAATGGAGGTTGTGGAATAGCCGTATTAGTTCGACTGTATTGGTTGAACCAATCATTCATCACGCTATAGAAAGCTTGTCTAGCTTCATCATTCGGATTACTAGCATTAGGTTGAGAGTATGCCAGCGCTGTCCCTTGTGCGGGAGCAGGCGCTACACTCTCAAGATCATCAGCTACCGCTCGGTCGGGATCGGGACCCATTACTATAAATAAACACATTTGCAAATGTCAGAAATCACCACACTATCAAATAATCACATAAAATGGCATGTATAGCTAGACCGAACGCATTACGGTAGTCCTAGAATCGACTAAACCGTAGCTCTGATACCAATAAAATTGTAACACCCCGTACCCGAGACCGTTGCCGGAGTCGGACATGAGGGGTTCACAGACTAAATTCGCTTACTATCGCAGTCCATTTTAAAAATTTCCAGGAAGTTGACTAACTGCGTCACTGTCACCTTAAAAATCATATCTTGAGTTTCACAACTCGAAAATCAGTTTCGTAATTTTTCCCTGAAACTAGACTCATATGCCCATCTACATATTTTTTTCTAGAATTTTTGGTCCGGCAATTAGTACAGTTTATTAGTCAAAGTCTCCCATGTTACAGGGATCGACTACACTGACCTTTGCGCATTACGACTTGGATATCTCCCTGTACAAGGCTTCAATACTGATTTCGTTTGTTTCTATAGAAACTAGACTCAAAAAAGAATCTATACATATATGGCATGACTCCTAATTATCTCTGGTTAATTTATAATGAATTTCCAAAGTCGGAACAGGGAATCCAGAAACCGTTCTGGCCCTGTCTCACGAGAACCTGAATATCTCTTAACATACTGTCCATATGATCGTTTCGTTACTTTCCTATGAAAATAGATTCATCAAGGTTCGTTTACATAATTTATTCACTATTTAATTCCATTCCTAATATTTTTAGTGATTTTCCAAATCTACATCACTGCTGCTGTCAGCATCTGCCTTTAAGGTAGACTTTACCTATTTCATAGTTTCCGTGATTCAACTAGCCCTTTTAGCATAAATAGCACAAATTATGATAGTGATTAACCATTCCATGGCCAATCCTTGTTAAGCATATCCACACCTCTAAATAACCATATCCATACCAAATGATTATAACATTATGCTCAAACATATATAAGCCATTTTCGCATGGCTATCCAAAATTATACAAATCCAAAGGGTCCATGACCCACAACAAAAAGGGTAGTCCTATACATGCCATTTTCAGAGTTCAACCAAAAGTGTACCAAAAGGGCTTTGATAGTGTGGGAGACTTCGACTTCCAAAAATCCCGAGTCCGATAGCTGACGAGCCAAAATCTATAAAACAGAGAAACAAATAAACGGAGTAAGCAATTTATGCTTAGTAAGTTTTGAGCAAGAGATTCCGGCACAACAAAAGTATAGCATTCATATAGCTAAACGGATAATTTCATATGCACAAATTTTCAATATCATACTTACTTCACATTACCAACCCTTATGTTCATACACAAAAGATCAACTTAGCCAAAGGCCGGTAGCTCATTTATCAACTGAGCGAATACTTATTTGTAAGGGCTCAACTAATTCAAAGCACATACGAGACATACCTCAATGTTGGGATGTTACAAGCGTATTAACTGAAATTTTTACAGCAAGATCATTCATTCCCAAATCACGTACCTTCGGAATTTAACCGGATATAGCTACTCGTTCAAATGCCTTCGGGACATAGCCCGGTCATAGTAACTCGCACAATGCCTTCGAGACTTAACCCGGATTTAGTAACTCGCACCAATGCCTTCGGGCTTAGCCCGGAATTAGTATCTCGCACAAATGCCTTCGGATCTTAGTCCGGATATGGTCACTTAGCACAAAGCCTTCGGGACTTAGCCCGGACATCATTCGAATAACCATGCACATTTAACAATCAATCATGACACATTCGTATTTCATTTTCATTAGCAAAACTCAAACACAAGACACTTATCACTCTTGCAATTTCGGCTCAATAGCCACACACAAAGAGCATGATTTTGATTTGCTTAAAACATGATCTAATCAAATCATAATTTAAGCTCTATTACTCAAGAACTTACCTCGGATGTTGTCGAACGATTCCGATGGCTATTCGACCACTTTTTCCTTCTCTTTATCGGATTTAGTTCCTCTTTGCTCTTGAGCTTAATTTAACAAATAAATTGATTTAATCATTTGAGCATCGAAAAGAGGAACTCAAGATACTTAGCCCATATATATATACATTAGACATTAAAGTCACATACATATGAAATCATGAATCAACTCAACATATTAACCCACACTTCCTTTTAGCCGATTGTCTAAGCCAAGATAAAAGCATCAATATGCTTGCCTCTAACCGAATACATGCAACACCAATCTTCTTCCTATGGCCGAATATGCATGTCTATGTTGAGGCCGATTATAAGCTTAATACTTCCTACAAGTATGGTTACTTGTATTGATTATATATCATCTTGTTTCAAGTTCAAAACTCGGTTAATACGCATATATACACTAGTAATCAAATACTAACATTTTGCACTTCACCTTACTACCATTTCACATCTATTTTCTACCATGGCCGAATGCATCAAGACACCATACCATTCAATTTTGGTCATGGGTTACACAAAGAACTTAATGTCTAACTCAAAAATGCCAAAAAGAAAATCCAAGAGTCATCAATCACCATCACATGTATCATTACAAAGCTTTACACTTAGCATGCAAATGACATCAACACAAATCCACCTTAGCCGAAGCTTAACTCGTCTTCATGCCTCATCACCACAACATCAAACATCAACCAAGAAGACAACACCCATGGCCGAATATCATCTCCATCTCATAGCAAAGATTTAAACCATGGGCTAGGTAGAACTCAAACTAACAACTAAAAACATGAATGAATCTCAAGGACAACATCAAACATACCTTAGTCTAGCAAACCACCATAGCCGATTTTCTCAAGCTCTTCCCTTTCCTTTCTTTCCTCTATTTGGCCAAAGATGTTCAAGAATGAACACTTTTTTTTCTTTTTTTTTGTTTTCTTTCTTCAATTCACAGCAATGGGGGGGGAAACATGGATGAGACAATTTTTTTCATCATCATTTACCTTTCCATTATTATTTTATTACCCATACTCCTTATTTTATTTTATTGTTTCCTCCCATGATGCACCAACACAACATGTCTATGACATGTTTTGCCCATCACCCTTTGTCCATCCTAATGTCATGGCCGGCCACTACTAGATGGGGGGAAAAATTGACATGCAAGTCCCCCCTTTTTCAACATGCACTAATAGGTCCTTATGTTTTGATCTATCACATTTCAAAAATGTCACACATAAGTCCTATTGACAAAATTCACATGCAATTTACTAAATCGAAGCTTAAAATTTTCACTCATTTATTTTAGACAATAAATATCATATTCAAATAATTTGGTGACTCGGTTTAGCGGTCCCGAAACCGCTTTCCGACTAGGGTCACTTTAGGGCTGTCACACTTAGGGCATTGAAACCATGTTATATGCACATGTACCATCACCATCAAAGAAGCTTAATTCATTTTACGAACAGTGACTCCACTATACCGAGCCCAACTAGCTCACATGTAACTTGACTTGTTTACACCCCTAGAAGACTACCTAAGAAAATTATTAGCAACTTATTATTAAGGGTCATAAGACAAGTTTCAATCTTGGGGCATTGAAACCATGTTATATGCACATGTATCATCACCATCAAAAAACCTTAATTCATTTTACAAACAGTAACTCCACTATAGCGATCCCAACTAGCTCACATGTAACTTGACTTGTTTCCACCCCTAGAACGCTGCCTAAGGAAATTATTAGCAACTTATTATTGAAGGTCATAGGACAAGTTTGAGTCTTGGGGCATTGAAGCCATGTTACATGCACATGTATCATCAACATCAAAGAAGCTTAATTCATTTTACAAACTGTGACTCCACTATAGCGAGCCCAACTAGCTCACATGTAACTTGACTTGTTTACACCCCTAGAACGCTGCCTAAGGAAATTATTAGCAACTTATTATTGAAGGTCATAGGACAAGTTTGAGTCTTGGGGCATTGAAACCATGTTACATGCACATGTATCATCACCATCAAAGAAGCTTAATTCATTTTACAAATTGTGACTCCACTATACCGAGCCCAACTAGCTCACATGTAACTTGACTCGTTTACACCCCTAGAAGACTGCCTAAGAAAATTATTAGCAACTTATTATTGAAGGTCATAAGACAAGTTTGAGTCTTGGGGCATTGAAACCATGTTATATGCACATGTATCATCACCATCAAAGAACCTTAATTCATTTTACCAATAGTGACTCCACTATAGCGAGCCCAACTAGCTCACATGTAACTTGACTTGTTTACACCCCTAGAAGACTGCCAAAGAAAATTATTAGCAGCTTATTATTGAAGGTCATAAGAAAAGTTTGATCTTGGGGAATTGAAACCATGTTATATGCACATGTATCATCACCATCAAAGAAGCTTAACTCATTTTACAAACAGTGACTCCACTATAGCGAGCCCAACTAGCTCACATATAGCTTGACTTGTTTACACCTCTAGAAGGTTGCGTAAGAAAATTATTAGCAACTTATTATTGAAGGTCATAAGACAAGTTTGAGTCTTGGGGCATTGAAACCATGTTATATGCACCAGTATCATCACCATCAAAGAACCTTAATTCATTTTACAAACAGTGATTCACTATAGCGAGCCCAACTAGCTCTCATGTAACTTGACTTGTTTACACCCCTAGAACACTGCCTAAGAAAATTATTAGCAACTTATTATTGAAGGTCATAAGACAAGTTTGAGTCTTCGGGCATTTAAACCATGTTATATGCACATGTACCATCACTATCAAAGAAGCTTAATTAATTTTACAAACAGTGACTCCACTATAGCGAGCCCAACTAGCTCACATGTAACTTGACTTGTTTACACCCCTAGAAGACTGCTTAAGAAAATTATTAGCAACTTAGTATTAAAGGTCATAAGACAAGTTTGAGTCTTGGGGCATTGAAACCATGTTATATGCACATGTATCATCACCATCAAAGAACCTTAATTCATTTTACAAACAGTAACTCCACTATAGCGAGACCAACTAGCTCACATGTAACTTGACTTGTTTACACCCCTAGAAGGCTGCCTAAGGAAATTATTAGCAACCTATTATTGAAGGTCATAGGACAAGTTTGAGTCTTGCGGCATTGAAACCATGTTATATGCACATGTATCATCACCATCAAAGAAGCTGAATTCATTTTACAAACCGTGACTCTACTATAGCGAGCCCAACTAGCTCACATGTAACTTGACTTGTTTACGCCCCTGGAAGTCATCCTAAAAAAATTATTAACAACTTATTATTGAAGGTCATAAGACAAGTTTGAGTCTTAGGGCGTTGAAACCATGATATATGCACAAGTATCATCACCATCAAAGAAGCTTAATTCATTCTACAAACAGTGACTCCACTATAGCAAGCCCAACTAGCTCACATGTAACCTGACTTGTTTACACCCCTAGAAGACTGCCTAAGAAAATTATTAGCAACTTATTATTGAAGGTCATAAGAAAAGTTTGAGTCTTGGGGTATAACACCCCGAACCCGAGACCGACACCGGAGTCGAACACGAGGTGTGAGCAGACTTTAAACCCTTTATAAAAATATTTCTCAGACACTGCCAATCTGCGTACTAGTCGCTTTAAAAATCATATCTTGAGTTTCACAACTCAAAAATCAGTTTCGTGATTTTTCCCTGAAACTAGACTCACATACCCATCTACATATTTTTTTCTAGAATTTTTGGTTGGGCCAATTAGTACAGTTTATTAGTCAAAGTCTCCCATGTTACAGGGATCGACTACACTGACCTTTGCGCATTACGACCTAGATATCTCCCTGCACAGAGCTTCAATACTGACGCCGTTTGTTTCTATAGAAACTAGACTCAGAGAGGAATCTATCCATATATGGTATGACTCCTAATTGTCTCTGGTTAATTTATAATGAATTTCCAAAGTCGGAAGAGGGAATCCAGAAACCGTTCTGGCCCTGTCTCACGAGAACCTGAATATCTCTTAACATACTATCCATATGATCTTTTCGTTGCTTCTATATGAAAATAGACTCATCGAGCTTCGAATACATAATTTATTCATCAATTAATCCCACTCCTACTATTTTTAGTGATTTTTCAATCTCACGTTACTGCTGCTGCCAGCATCTGTTATGAAAGCAACTATGCCCATTTCGTGATTTCTCCTTGATCTAACTAGTGATTCGTCATACATATCACAAATTATGATCATGACTAGCCATGCCAAAGGCTAATCATTGTCAAACATCCCCCTACTACACTATTGCCATATCATGAATTTTAACACCAAAATAATCAACCATGACATATGGCATAAAAATCGTATTACCAAGACTTACGGCCCAACATTAGAACCAAATTCAACCGAACATTATGCCATTTTCGCATGGCTAAAAGTTTACATACCAAATTTCAACAAAACATATTAGCCTATACATGCCGAAATGTTCTCTTAGACCAACTAAGAAGAAAATACCAAAGGTTGCTAGCCGGTGTGATGACTTCGACGACGGCACGATCACGCAAAAAGAGACGAGTCCAAGAAACCTAGAATAGGTGACAAGCAAACACCGAATGAGTATATAACTCAGTAAGCCATAAGCATTCCACAACCATCCATTAATAAAATTATCACAACAGGAAACAATGAAATGAGGTTAAGTACTCCATCCATACCAAACTATACCATAGTTCCTTAAACCCTATGGTTCAATCTCATACCAAGTCCTACATTGGCCTTTCATACATCATTTTATTTTCGTTATAATCATATAATTAAACGAACTTTCACCTATTCCACAATGAACCTTATGTACGTGACTTCAACTATAATCGTCACATAGGTTCAAAACTTACCAAGCTCAACTCCAAATATAAACATAGCGCCTATTAGCCATGAACTCAAGGTACTTACCTTTTCCGCTGTCCAAAATTGACTCGGTAAAGTCGCACCCTTCATGTAAATAATTTATAGAAAATATATATTGAGTTCGCACACATAGTGCTTAATAATCAACCGCGCACACTTAGTGCCATGTACTTTAAACTCACACACTTAGTGCCATGCATTTCAAGTTCGCACACTTACCTTTTCCGCTGTCCAAAATCGACTCGGTAAAGTCGCACCCTTAATGTAAATAATTTATAGAAAATATATATTGGGTTCGCACACATAGTGCTTAATAATCAACCGCGCACACTTAGTGCCATGTACTTTAAACTCGCACACTTAGTGCTGTACAATTTAAACCCGCACACTTAGTGCCAATCTCATGACCGTGAACACTTATTGCCCGCACACTTAGTGCCGAAAACCAGCCACTCAATAGGCTTCACTTCCTTTTTACATTCGACAAATTTCATCTCTACTTACATATTCATTTGTATACATTTCATCTCATTAAACACAATGGTGTAGGTATTACGATCCTTTAATCAATACCAAAGATATGCTTAATGACTTACTTGTGTTGGGTAAGATGGTTCCAACTCGGCTACTCGATGATCTTTTCTTTGCCTTTGCTCGATTCTCCTCCTTTAACTCCTTGAGCTTAATCAATAAATCAACTAGTTTAACCGCCTTGCTAAATATTTACAATCCAATTACACATGCATATGTATGTTAGTATATTCGGCAATCACCCTTACTAATCACCCACTTGATCAATTATAGAGAATCAAAGTTAATATCACAATGTGTACCCTATATGGCCCATTATACATAATCAATTTTAACATCATCTATATATTTACTCCTATGGCCGAATATACCTAATCATACATACACCTAACCAAAAAAATAATTTCTAAAATCTTTATATCATTTATACACTAGTAAAGCATCCTCTCCCTTTCCATCAATTTAGCACATGCATTACTCATTAACCTACAAAAATTATATTCGGCCTTAGCACACAACTTGCTAGCCGATTCTTCCCCATCTAGCAACCAATGCACATATGTGCTCACTCAAAAATGCTAAAAAAAAAGAGATTCAAGAATCATCAATCCACCATTACATGCATCATTAACAAGCTTCATATTTAGCATGCAATGGCATTAACACAAACTCCACCTAGGCCAAATCTTAACTCATCTTCATGCCTCATCACCACAACATCAAACATCAAAATACCAACCAAGAATGTAACATGCATGGCCGAATATCATCTCCATCATTTAACAAAGTTTGAACCATGGCTAGGTAGATTTCAAACTTACAACTTAAAATATACATGAATCTCAAAGAATAATATCAAACATACCTCAATCTAGTTACATGCATGGCCAAACTTCCTCCTAATTCTCTTCCAAACCAAACATGAAGCAAGAACTCCTTCCTCCTCCCTTAGAATTTTCGGTCAAAAGAGGATGAAAAAGGATGAACAAAATTTTTCTTTTCCTTTCTTTAGCTCACGGCAATGGGGGGGAAACAACCACTCATTTTTTTGTTTTTCCTTTCTTTATTACCCATATTCCTTATTTTATTTTTTCCTACATACGTCACTAGGCCAACATGTTCCCAACATGTTTCCACCCATAGCATTGCCAACCACTAGCTCAAATTTTGGGTAATTTGACATGCAAACCCATCATTTTCACAACATGCATTAATAGACCATTTTAAATTAGCCTATCATATTTTCACCATGTCTCATATCGATCCCTATTTAATAATTTCTCATGCAATTGGCAAAATTGGAGAATGAAACTTCCACATACTCATGTACACACATAATAAGCATAGAATACGGAAATTAATTATTTTTATGACTCGGTTTTGTGGTCCCGAAACCACTTCCCGACTAGGGTCAATTTTGGGCTGTTACAACTCTCCCCCACTTAAGAAATTTTCGTCCCCGAAAATCTTACCGGTAAATAGGTTTGGGTATCGTTCTTTCATCAAGCTCTCGGTTTCCCAAGTAGCTTCCTCGATCCCATGTTTGAGCCATAACACCTTCACTAACGGAACCCTTTTGTTTCGCAACTCCTTCACTTCACGAGCTAGGATACGTATCGGTTCTTCTTCATAACTCATATCGGCTTGAATTTCAACCTCTAATGGGCTAATTATATGCGATGGATCAGATCGATAGCGTCGAAGCATCGAAACATGAAAGACGTCGTGAATCTTTTCAAGCTCAGGGGGCAAAATCAATCTATACGCAACCGGACCAACTCGTTCAGAGATCTCGTATGGCCCAATGAATCTCGGGCTCAACTTGCCCTTACGGCCAAACCTGAGTACCTTTTTCCAAGGCGAAACTTTAAGGAACACTTTATCTCCCACCTGATATTCAATGTCCTTTCGTTTCAAGTCCGCATACGATTTCTGACGATCTGTGGCTGCCTTCAGACTTTCACGGATTACCTTTACTTTCTGTTCGGCATCTTTAATCAAATCAACTCCGAAAATTTTACTTTCACCGAGCTCGGTCCAAACAATGGTGTACGGCATTTACGACCGTACAAAGCATCGTAAGGTGCCATCTTAATACTTGATTGAAAACTATTGTTGTAAGCGAATTCAATCAAAGGTACATACCGTTCCCATGAACCACTAAACTCAAGGATGCAGCATCTCAGCATATCCTCGAGTATCTGAATTATCCGCTCGGATTGACCATCGGTTTGGGGATGAAAAGCGGTGCTAAAATGCAGCTTGGTACCCAAAGCTTCTTGCAATTTCTTCCAAAATCGCGAGGTGAATCTCGGATCTCTATCCGACACGATAGAAATAGGTACTCCATGTAATCTCACAATCTGAGAAACATACAATTCGGCCAGTTTATCCAATGAAAAATCCGTACGCACGGGGATAAAGTGAGCCGACTTAGTCAGTCTATCAACAACAACCCAAATCGCATCCTTCTTACTTGTTGACAATGGTAGTCCGGACACAAAGTCCATTGTGACTCGATCCCATTTCCACTCGGGTATCATGATCGGCTGAAGTAATCCTGAAGGCACTTGATGTTCCGCTTTCACTTGTTGACATATTAAACATCTCGAAACAAAGTCGGAGATGTCTCGTTTCATACCATGCCACCAAAATCGACGTTTCAAATCGTTGTACATTTTCGTACTCCCCGGGTGAATTGACATTCGGCTACAATGGGCTTCGTTCAGAATCATCGAAATGAGTTCCGAATTTCTTGGAACACACAAACGACTTCTGAACCTCAAACAATCGTCCTCATCAATTTGAAATTCGGATTCCATATTCGGAATACATTCAGCCCGTTTTGCAACCAATTCATCGTCGACTTTCTGAGCTTCACGAATTTGATGAATCAATGATGGTTTGGCCTTTAATTCAGCTACTAACACATTGTCGGGTAAACAGACAAGTGCACATTCATCGCTCATCATTGAATTCGGATTCCATATTCGGAATACATTCAGCCCGTTTTGCAACCAATTCATCGTCGACTTTCTGAGCTTCACGAATTGATGAATCAATGATGGTTTGGCCTTTAATTCAGCTACTAACACATTGTCGGGTAGAACAGACAAGTGCACATTCATCGCTCGTAAAGCAAACAGCGATTTCCGGCTTAAGGCGTCCGCAACCACATTAGCCTTTCCCGGGTGGTAATCAATGACAAGCTCGTAATCTTTCAACAACTCAAGCCAACGTCTTTGTCGCAGATTTAAGTCTCTTTGAGTCATCAAATATTTGAGACTTTTGTGATCCGAAAATACATGGCACTTTTCGCCAAACAATAATGTCGCCATATTTTCAAAGCAAATACGATAGCGGCTAGCTCGAGATCATGGGTTGGATAATTTCTCTCGTGTGGCTTCAATTGTCTCGACGCATAGGCCACAACTCGACCTTCTTGCATCAATACGCAACCCAACCCGAGTAGGGATGCGTCACTATAAATGACAAACTCTTTGCCTGATTCGGGTTGCACTAAAATTGGAGCTTCATCAAATGAGTTTTCAGTTGATCGAAGCCTTTCTGACATTTCTCCGTCCATTCGAACTTAGCATCCTTTTGAAGTAGTTCGTCATTGGTGTGGCTATCATCGAGAAACCTTTGACAAATCGTCGGTAATAACCGGCGAGTGCCAAAAAGCTCCGAACCTCAGTAATATTTCTCGGAGGTTTCCAGTTAAGTATGGCTGAGATTTTGTTCGGGTCAACTCGAATACCCGATGCGGATACCACATGACCCAAGAAGCTAACCTTCTTAACCAGAACTCACACTTACTGAACTTAGCATATAACTTCTTATCCCGCAAAACTTGCAACACTAATCTCAAGTGTTCAGCATGTTCGATCTCATCTCTTGAATAGACCAAGATGTCATCAATGAACACAAGTACGAACCGATCCAAATATGGTCTGAAGATCCGATTCATCAAATCCATAAATACTGCAGGGGCATTAGTGAGCCCAAACGGCATCACTAAGAACTCGTAGTGACCGTACCTCGTTCTGAAAGCAGTTTTGGGTATGTCCGAATGTGACAGCCCAAAGTTGACCCTAGTCGGGAAGTGGTTTCGGGACCGCTAAACCGAGTCACCAAAATGTTTGAATGTGATACTTATTGTCTAGAATATGTAATTATGAATGTGTGAAAATTTCAAGCTTCAATTTGGTTGATTTCATGTGAATTTAGTTAATAGGACTTATGTGAGAAAATTCTAAAATGTGATAGGTCAATGTGTGAGGACCTATTAGTGCATGTGGACAAAGGGGGGGACTTGCATGTCAAATTTCCCCCCTACTAGTAGTGGCCGGCCATGATGGGCATGATGCACAAGTGTGCAATTTATTTTATGGAAATTATGGCATGAGTGTGGCACAAATAAGATATGTTAATTTGTGTCATAAAATGTTGGGATAAAACAAATAAAATAATAAAAAGGAGTATGGAGAATACAAAAAAAAATGTGTGTGTAGTTGTTTGTCCCCCCCATTGCCGTGAGCTAAAGAAGAGAAAGGAGAGAATTTTGTTCATCCTTTTCTCATCTTCATGCTTGCCGAAACTAGAAAGAAAAAACAAAGAAAAATTTTCTCATCCTTTGGTTCATCCTTGGCCAAAAATTTTAAGGAGGAAAGAAGAAGAAAGGTGAAGAGATTCGGCCATGCATGTAGCTAGGCTAAGGTATGTTTGATGATGTTCCATGAGATGCATGCATGTTTTAGTTGTTAGCTTGAGTTCTACTTGGCCCATGGTCTAAATCTTGCTATGTGATGGAATTGGCACTTGACCATGGATGCATCATTCTTGGTTGGTGTTTGATGTTGTGGTGATGAGGCATGAGGATGAGTTAAGATTCGGCCTAGGTGGAGGTTGTGTTAATGCCATTGCATGCAAAATATGAGGCTTGTTAATGATGCATGTGATGATGGCTTGATGATTCTTGAACCTCCTTTTTAGCATTTTTGTGTGAGCACATATGTGCATTGGTTGCTAAATGGAGAAGAATCGGCTAGCAAGATGTGTGCTAAGGCCGAATGTAACTTTGCATGTTGATGAGCAATGCATGTGTTAAATCGATGAAAAGGGGGAGGATGCTTTACTAGTGTGTGTATATGTGTGTATTAAGTGTTGAGATCGACCCCAAAAATAGACATGCATATTCGGCCAAGGGGAAAGAAATTAGCTAATATGTTGTGTTGATGCATGATTTTTGCATGTATGAGACTTTAATGTCTAATGTATAAATATGGGCTAAGTGCCTTGTGTTCATCTTTTTGATGCCTAAATGATGAAATCAATTTATTTGTTTGATTAAGCTCAAGAGCAAAGGGGAAATAAATCCGATAAAGGGAAGGAAAAAGTGGTTGAATAGCTAGCGGAATCGTTCGACAACACCCGAGGTAAGTTCTTGAGTAAGAGAGCTTAAATTACAATGTGATTAAATCATGCTCTATGTGTGGCTATTGAGCCGAATGTGCAAGGACGATATGTGCCTTGTGTTTGAGTTTCGCAAATGAAAATGAAATATGAATGTGCATGATTAATTGAATGCTGTCCGGGCTAAGTCCCGAAGGCTTTGTGCTAAGTGAATATATCGGACTAAGATCGAAGGCCTTTGTGCGAGATACTAAATCCGGGTTAAGTCCCGAAGGCATTCGTGCGAGTTATTAAATCCGGGTTAAGTCCCGAAGGCATTCGTGCGAGTTGTTAAATCCGGGTTATGTCCCGAAGGCATTGTGTGAGTTACTAAAACCGGGCTATGTCCCGAAGGCATTTGAACGAGGAGCTATATCCGGTTAAATCCCGAAGGTACGTGATTTGGTAATGAATGAGCTTGCTGTAAAATTCCAGCGAATACTCGAAAAACATCCCAATATGGGGATATGTTACGTATGTGTTGAATTTAATCGAGCCCTTACAAATAAATGTTCGCTCAGTTGATAAACGAGCTACCGGCCTTCGGCTAAGTTAGTCTATTGTGTATGTACATAAGGGTTGTGAATGTTGTGAAGCAAGTTTGATATCGGTAAATTGCGTATTATGAAATATTCCATTTAGCTAAATGTGTGTTATTCTTTGTTTATGCTGGAATTTCTTGCTCAAAACTTACTAAGCATAAATTGCTTACTTCGTTCCATTGCTCCTCTGTTTTATAGATTTTTTGGTTCTCCAGCTATCGGACTCGGGATCTTGACGTCGAAGTCGCCCACACTATCAAAGGCTCTTATGGGTACTCTTTTGGTTGAATTTTGATATGGCATGTATAGGACGACCCATTGTTGTTTTTCGAGTACTTTATGTGATGTATAAGTTTTGGATAGCCATGTGAAAATGGCTTATATGTGTTTAAGTATAATGTTATAATCATTTAGTGTGGATATGCTTGACAAGGATTGGCCACGGGGATGGTTAATCACTTTCATAAATTGTGCTATGTATGCAAAAAGGGCTAGTTGAACCATGAAATAGGTAAAGCCTACCTTAAAGGTAGATGCTGACAGCAGCAGTGACGTAGATTTGGAAAATCACTAAAAATAGTAGGAATGGAATTAAATAGTGAATAAATTATGTAAACAAACCTTGAAGAATCTACTTTCATAGGAAAGTAACGAAACAATCATATGGACAGTACAGTAAGAGATATTCGGGTTCTTGTGGAACAGGGCCAGAACAGTTTCTGGATTCCCTGTTCCGCCTTTGGAAATTCACTATAAATTGACCAGAGATAATTAGGGGTCATACCATATATGTATGGATTCCTCTCTGAGTCTAGTTTCCATAGAAACAAACGGCATCAGTATTGAAGCTCTGTGCAGAGAGATATCCAAGTCGTAATGGGAAAAGGTCAGTGTAGTCGACCCCTGTAACATGGGAGACTTTGACTAATAAACTGTACTAATTGGCCCGACCAAAAATTCTAGAAAAAAATACATAGGTGGGGACATGAGTCTAGTTTCAGGGAAAAATCACCAAACTGATTTTCGAGTTGTGAAACTCAAGATATGATTTTTGAAGCGACTAGTACTCAGACTGGGCAGTGTCTGGAAGGAAATTTTTCAAAGTTTGTTAACATCTCGTGTCCGACTCCGGTGTCGGTCTCGGGTTCGGGGTGTTACATTTTATTGGTATCAGAGCTACGGTTTAGTCGATTCTAGGACTACCGTAATGTTTTGGGTCTAGCTATACATGCCATTTTATGTGATTACTTGATAGTGTGGTGATTTCTGACAATTGTAAATGTGTTTATTTATAGTAATGGATCCCGATCGTGACCGAGAGGTAGCTGATGATCTTGAGAGTGTAGCGCCTGCTCCCGCACAAGGGACAGTGCCGGCAGACTCTCAACCTAATGCTAGTAATCCGAATGATGAAGCTAGACAAGCATTCTATAGCGTGATGAATGATTGGTTTAACCAATACATTCGAACTAATATGGCTGTTCCACAACCTCCATTCCCGACAAATACTACCCCCGCACCTACAATACCACCGGTAACGGACCAAATAAGGTCAAATAAGCCCCCAGTTGACAGAATCCGAAAACATGGGGCTACTGAATTTAAGGCTATGGATAGCGATGATGCCGAGCAAGCTGAATTTTGGCTGGACAACACTATCCGGGTACTCGATGAGCTATCTTGTACACCCGATGAATGCCTAAAGTGTGCTATCTCCTTGCTACGTGATTCTGCCTACTATTGGTGGAGTACTCTGACTTCTATTGTGCCCCGAGAGCAAGTAACTTGGGAGTTTTTCCAAACTGAGTTTCGGAAAAAGTATATCAGTCAGAGATTTGTTGATCAAAAACGGAAGGAATTTCTTGAGCTTAAGCAAGGCTCCATGTCGGTTACTGATTACGAGCGAAAATTTGTTAGACTTAGCAAATACGCTCGGGAATGTGTTTCGTCCGAAGCTATTATGTGTAAACGCTTCGAGGATGGGCTGAATGAAGATATAAAAATGTTCGTTGGCGTTCTTGAAATACGAGAGTTCGTGGTACTTGTTGAACGAGCTTGTAAAGCCGAAGAGCTTAGAAAAGAAAAGCAAAGAGTTGATGAGGGAACTGGAGAGTTTCGTAAAAGATCCTCGGGAAGGTCTCTTCAACAGACATCGAAGAGATTTCGAGATGATGCGGGCCAGTTTAGAGGCACTTCGGGCCTTTTTGGACGAGATCGTGATCGACCCCCTGTGGGTACACGAGGCACTTCGGTCGCCAGTGTTGGGAATGAACGTCGAGACAGGACGAAATGCCGATATTGCGGTAAATGGCATTCGGGGAGTTGTAGATTTCCTGACCGCTCCTGTTACAAATGCGGATCAGTTGACCACTTCATTAAAGATTGCCCGAGGTTGTCGGGACAGAATGCAAATCAGAGTGGGAGACCGGGTGCTACCACTGCTCGAGGTAGACCATCTGGAAATATGGGCAATGCTAGTGGTGGTCAGAGAGGATCTAGAGATGATATAACCAGATCCGAAGCCCGTGCGCCTGCTAGAGCTTATGCTATACGTGCCCGCGAGGATGCTTCTTCGCCTGATGTTATTACCGGTACATTCACTCTCTTTGATACTAATGTAATTGCTTTGATTGACCCCGGTTCTACTCATTCTTACATATGTGAAACCTTAGCATCCAGTAAGACTTTACCTATTGAGTCTACTGAGTTCGTAATTCGGGTGTCAAATCCCTTGGGTCGTTACGTGCTTGTCGACAAAGTGTGTAAGAAATGTCCCCTGGAAATTCGAGGTTCCTGTTTTCCGGCGGACTTGATGCTTTTGCCGTTTGATGAATTTGATGTTATCCTTGGTTTGGATTGGTTGACCGCGCATGATGCGATTGTGAATTGCAAGAGCAAGACTATTGATTTGAGGTGCGCAAATAACGAAGTAGTCCGAATTGAGTCTGCGGACTTGGAGGGGATGCCAGCTGTAATATCAGCAATGTTGGCACAGAAATATGTAAGAAAAGGGTGCGAAGCATACCTTGCGTATGTACTTGGTGACAAAGAATTAGAAAAGAAACCCGAATCTGTGCCGGTGGTTTGTGAATACCCGGATGTTTTTCCGGAAGAATTACCGGGTTTACCACCTGTTCGGGAGGTAGAGTTTGGTATTGAGCTTGTACCTGGGACTACGCCGATTTCGATAGCTCCGTATCGTATGGCACCAACCGAGTTAAAGGAGTTGAAAGCTCAGTTGCAAGAACTGACGGATAGAGGTTTCGCTCGACCAAGTTTCTCACCTTGGGGTGCACCAGTATTGTTCGTGAAAAAGAAGGACGGAACCATGAGGTTGTGCATTGACTATCGTCAGCTGAATAAAGTGACGATAAAGAACAAATATCCGTTGCCGCGCATCGATGATTTGTTCGACCAACTGAAGGGAGCCTCAGTGTTCTCAAAAATAGATTTGAGATCGGGCTATTATCAGTTGCGAATCCGAGATTCAGATATTCCCAAAACTGCCTTCAGAACGAGATATGGTCACTACGAATTCTTAGTGATGCCGTTTGGGCTCACTAATGCCCCTGCAGTATTTATGGATTTGATGAATCGGATCTTCAGACCGTATTTGGATCGGTTCGTAGTGGTGTTCATTGATGACATTTTGGTCTATTCAAGAGACGAGACCGAACATGCTGAGCATCTGAGGCTAGTGCTGCAAATTTTGCGGGATAAGCAGTTATATGCTAAGTTCAGTAAGTGTGAGTTCTGGTTAAGAGAGGTTAGCTTCTTGGGTCATGTGGTATCCGCGTCGGGTATTCGAGTTGACCCGAACAAAATTTCAGCCATACTTGACTGGAAACCTCCGAGAAATGTTACTGAAGTTCGGAGCTTTTTGGGGCTCGCCGGTTATTACCGACGATTTGTCAAAGGTTTCTCGATGATAGCCACACCAATGACGAAGCTACTTCAAAAGGATGTTAAGTTCGAGTGGACGGAGAAATGTCAGAAAAGTTTCGACCAACTGAAAACTCATTTGACTGAAGCTCCAATTTTGGTGCAACCCGAATCAGGTAAAGAGTTTGTCATTTATAGTGACGCATCCCTACTTGGGTTGGGTTGCGTATTGATGCAAGAAGGTCGAGTCGTGGCCTATGCGTCGAGACAATTGAAGCCTCACGAGAGGAATTATCCGACCCATGATCTCGAACTAGCTGCCATCGTGTTTGCTTTAAAAATATGGCGACATTATCTGTTTGGTGAGAAGTGCCATGTATTTTCGGATCACAAAAGTCTCAAATATTTGATGACTCAACGAGACTTGAATCTGCGACAAAGACGTTGGCTTGAGTTGTTGAAAGATTACGAGCTTGTCATTGATTATCACCCGGGAAAGGCTAACGTGGTTGCGGACGCCTTAAGCCGGAAGTCATTGTTTGCTTTACGAGCGATGAACGTGCATTTGTCTGTTCTACCAGACAGTGTGTTAGTAGCTGAATTAAAAGCTAAACCATTATTGACTCACCAAATTCGTGAAGCTCAGAAAGTCAATGATGAATTGGTTGCAAAACGGGCTAAGTGTTTTCCGAACGAGGAATCGGAGTTTCAAATTGATGATGATGATTGTTTGAGGTTCAGAAATCGTTTGTGTGTTCCAAGGAATTCGGAACTCATTTCGATGATTCTGAACGAAGCCCATTGTAGCCGAATGTCAATTCACCCGGGGAGTACGAAAATGTACAACGATTTGAAACGTCAATTTTGGTGGCATGGTATGAAACGGGACATCTCCGACTTTGTTTCGAGATGTTTGATATGTCAACAAGTGAAAGCGGAACATCAAGTGCCTTCAGGATTACTCCAGCCGATCATGATACCCGAGTGGAAATGGGATCGAGTCACAATGGACTTTGTGTCCGGACTGCCCTTGTCAGCAAGTAAGAAGGATGCGATATGGGTTGTTGTTGATAGACTGACTAAGTCGGCTCATTTCATCCCCGTACGTACGGATTTTTCATTGGATAAACTAGCTGAATTGTACGTTTATCAAATTGTGAGATTACACGGGGTACCTGTTTCTATCGTGTCGGATAGAGATCCGAGATTCACCTCACGATTTTGGAAGAAATTGCAAGAAGCTCTGGGTACCAAGCTGCATTTTAGCACTGCTTTTCACCCCCAAACCGATGGTCAATCCGAGCGGATAATTCAGATACTTGAGGATATGTTGAGATGTTGCATCCTCGAGTTCAGTAGTTCATGGGAACGGTATTTACCTTTGATTGAATTCGCTTACAACAATAGTTTTCAATCAAGTATTAAGATGGCACCTTACGAGGCTTTGTACGGTCGTAAATGCCGTACACCATTGTTTTGGACCGAGCTCGGTGAAAGTAAAATTTTCGGAGTTGATTTGATTAAAGATGCTGAACAGAAAGTAAAGGTAATCCGTGAAAGTCTAAAGGTAGCCACGGATCGTCAGAAGTCGTACGCAGATTTGAAACGAAAAGACATCGAGTATCAGGTGGGAGACAAAGTGTTCCTTAAGGTTTCACCTTGGAAAAAGATACTCAGGTTCGGCCGTAAGGGCAAGTTGAGCCCAAGATTCATTGGGCCGTACGAAATCTCCGAACGAGTTGGTCCGGTTGCGTATAGATTGATTTTGCCCCCGGAGCTTGAAAAGATTCATGACGTCTTTCATGTTTCGATGCTTCGACGCTATCGATCTGATCCATCGCACATAATTAGCCCATCAGAGGTTGAAATTCAAGTCGACATGAGCTATGAAGAAGAACCGATGCGTATCCTAGCTCGTGAAGTGAAGGAGTTGCGAAACAAAAGAGTTCCGCTAGTAAAGGTGTTATGGCTCAAACACGGGATCGAGGAAGCTACTTGGGAGACCGAGAGCTCGATGAAAGAACGATACCCAAACCTATTTACCGGTAAGATTTTCGGGGACGAAAATTTCTTAAGTGGGGGAGAGTTGTGACAGCCCAAAGTTGACCCTAGTCGGGAAGTGGTTTCGGGACCGCTAAACCGAGTCACCAAAATGTTTGAATGTGATACTTATTGTCTAGAATATGTAATTATGAATGTGTGAAAATTTCAAGCTTCAATTTGGTTGATTTCATGTGAATTTAGTTAATAGGACTTATGTGAGAAAATTCTAAAATGTGATAGGTCAATGTGTGAGGACCTATTAGTGCATGTGGACAAAGGGGGGACTTGCATGTCAAATTTCCCCCCTACTAGTAGTGGCCGGCCATGATGGGCATGATGCACAAGTGTGCAATTTATTTTATGGAAATTATGGCATGAGTATGGCACAAATAAGATATGTTAATTTGTGTCATAAAATGTTGGGATAAAACAAATAAAATAATAAAAAGGAGTATGGAGAATACAAAAAAAAATGTGTGTGTAGTTGTTTGTCCCCCCCATTGCCGTGAGCTAAAGAAGAGAAAGGAGAGAATTTTGTTCATCCTTTTCTCATCTTCATGCTTGCCGAAACTAGAAAGAAAAAACAAAGAAAAATTTTCTCATCCTTTGGTTCATCCTTGGCCAAAAATTTTAAGGAGGAAAGAAGAAGAAAGGTGAAGAGATTCGGCCATGCATGTAGCTAGGCTAAGGTATGTTTGATGATGTTCCATGAGATGCATGCATGTTTTAGTTGTTAGCTTGAGTTCTACTTGGCCCATGGTCTAAATCTTGCTATGTGATGGAATTGGCACTTGACCATGGATGCATCATTCTTGGTTGGTGTTTGATGTTGTGGTGATGAGGCATGAGGATGAGTTAAGATTCGGCCTAGGTGGAGGTTGTGTTAATGCCATTGCATGCAAAATATGAGGCTTGTTAATGATGCATGTGATGATGGCTTGATGATTCTTGAACCTCCTTTTTAGCATTTTTGTGTGAGCACATATGTGCATTGGTTGCTAAATGGAGAAGAATCGGCTAGCAAGATGTGTGCTAAGGCCGAATGTAACTTTGCATGTTGATGAGCAATGCATGTGTTAAATCGATGAAAAGGGGGAGGATGCTTTACTAGTGTGTGTATATGTGTGTATTAAGTGTTGAGATCGACCCCAAAAATAGACATGCATATTCGGCCAAGGGGAAAGAAATTAGCTAATATGTTGTGTTGATGCATGATTTTTGCATGTATGAGACTTTAATGTCTAATGTATAAATATGGGCTAAGTGCCTTGTGTTCATCTTTTTGATGCCTAAATGATGAAATCAATTTATTTGTTTGATTAAGCTCAAGAGCAAAGGGGAAATAAATCCGATAAAGGGAAGGAAAAAGTGGTTGAATAGCTAGCGGAATCGTTCGACAACACCCGAGGTAAGTTCTTGAGTAAGAGAGCTTAAATTACAATGTGATTAAATCATGCTCTATGTGTGGCTATTGAGCCGAATGTGCAAGGACGATATGTGCCTTGTGTTTGAGTTTCGCAAATGAAAATGAAATATGAATGTGCATGATTAATTGAATGCTGTCCGGGCTAAGTCCCGAAGGCTTTGTGCTAAGTGAATATATCCGGACTAAGATCCGAAGGCCTTTGTGCGAGATACTAAATCCGGGTTAAGTCCCGAAGGCATTCGTGCGAGTTATTAAATCCGGGTTAAGTCCCGAAGGCATTCGTGCGAGTTGTTAAATCCGGGTTATGTCCCGAAGGCATTGTGTGAGTTACTAAAACCGGGCTATGTCCCGAAGGCATTTGAACGAGGAGCTATATCCGGTTAAATCCCGAAGGTACGTGATTTGGTAATGAATGAGCTTGCTGTAAAATTCCAGCGAATACTCGAAAAACATCCCAATATGGGGATATGTTACGTATGTGTTGAATTTAATCGAGCCCTTACAAATAAATGTTCGCTCAGTTGATAAACGAGCTACCGGCCTTCGGCTAAGTTAGTCTATTGTGTATGTACATAAGGGTTGTGAATGTTGTGAAGCAAGTTTGATATCGGTAAATTGCGTATTATGAAATATTCCATTTAGCTAAATGTGTGTTATTCTTTGTTTATGCTGGAATTTCTTGCTCAAAACTTACTAAGCATAAATTGCTTACTTCGTTCCATTGCTCCTCTGTTTTATAGATTTTTTGGTTCTCCAGCTATCGGACTCGGGATCTTGACGTCGAAGTCGCCCACACTATCAAAGGCTCTTATGGGTACTCTTTTGGTTGAATTTTGATATGGCATGTATAGGACGACCCATTGTTGTTTTTCGAGTACTTTATGTGATGTATAAGTTTTGGATAGCCATGTGAAAATGGCTTATATGTGTTTAAGTATAATGTTATAATCATTTAGTGTGGATATGCTTGACAAGGATTGGCCACGGGGATGGTTAATCACTTTCATAAATTGTGCTATGTATGCAAAAAGGGCTAGTTGAACCATGAAATAGGTAAAGCCTACCTTAAAGGTAGATGCTGACAGCAGCAGTGACGTAGATTTGGAAAATCACTAAAAATAGTAGGAATGGAATTAAATAGTGAATAAATTATGTAAACAAACCTTGAAGAATCTACTTTCATAGGAAAGTAACGAAACAATCATATGGACAGTACAGTAAGAGATATTCGGGTTCTTGTGGAACAGGGCCAGAACAGTTTCTGGATTCCCTGTTCCGCCTTTGGAAATTCACTATAAATTGACCAGAGATAATTAGGGTCATACCATATATGTATGGATTCCTCTCTGAGTCTAGTTTCCATAGAAACAAACGGCATCAGTATTGAAGCTCTGTGCAGAGAGATATCCAAGTCGTAATGGAAAAGGTCAGTGTAGTCACCCTGTAACATGGAGACTTGACTAATAAACTGTACTAATTGCCGACAAAAATCTAGAAAAAATACATAGGTGGGAATGAGTCTAGTTCAGGGAAAAATCACAAACTGATTTTGAGTGTGAACTCAAGATATGATTTTGAAGCGACTAGACTGGCAGTCTGGAAATT